>NW_004524820.1:254771-256248 GCF_000260255.1 Octodon degus | reverse complement strand
GTAGTAGTGACTGTGGGCATCCTTTTCTTGCTTCTCATTTTAAAGTGAAGGCTTTCAATTTTTGTAAATTTAGTATGATGTTGGTTGATGGTTTTTCATGGACGGCTTTTATAGGTTGAGGTAAAGAACTTCTATTGTAATTTTTGGTAAGATTTTTATGATCAGTGAATGTTGGACTTTGTCAAAAGCTTTTTCTTCATCTATTAAGATGATCATGTGGTTTTTATCTTTGGTTCTGTTGATGTGTACTACACTTATGGATTTGTGCAGATTGAACCATTTCTGGGATGAATTCTACTTGTTCATGGCATATAATCTTCTTGATGATTTGCTGCATTCTGTTTGCTAGTATTTTATTGAGAACTTTTGCATCTATGTTCATTAAGGAGAATGGCCTGTAGTTCTCTGTTTTGATTGGGTCCTTCTCTGGTTTTGCTTCCCTTTTGATTTCATTGAAGAGTTTGAGAAAAGTGGGCACTAATCTTCACTAAATTAATTTTAGGTTTTAGCTGTGAAATCATTAGGTCCTGGGCTTTTCTTTGTTGGTAGGTTTTTTTTATTACATTTTAAAGTTCATTTACTGCTATTGGATTGTTCAGAATTTTTATATCTTCCTGATTCAGCTTTGGTAGGAATGTGTCCATTTCTTCTGTGTTTTCCATCTTGTGAGAGTAAAAATTTTGGAAGCAGGTATTGATGATCTTTGAATTTATACAAGGTCTCTAGTTATTTCACTTTTTCATTCCTTATTGCATGAATTTGAAGTTTTTCTTTCCTATTTTTGATAAGTTTGTCTCAGGGTTTATTAATTTTATTAATCCTTTCAAAGAACCAATGCCTTAATCCATTAATTCTTTGTATTTTTTTTTTGTCTCCATTGCAGTTATTTCTGCTCTGATTTTTATAATTTCCCACCTTCTTCAGCTTGACTTGTTCTTCTTTTTCTAGGAGCTTGATGTCTAGAATAAGATTGTTTATTGGGCTTTGTTCTGTTTTCTTAATGTGTGAATTTACTGATATAAATTTTCCTTTTAAGACAGTTTTCATTATATCACTCAGATTCTGATAAATTATATCTGCATTTTCATTTGATTATAAATATTGCTTAATTTATTCTTTAATTTCATCAGTTACCCATTGATAGTTCAGGAAGGTGTTATTTAATTTCCATGTGTTTATGGAATTTTTCTGCTTCTTTTATCAATAATTTCAAGTTTCATCACACTATGGTCAAATATGCATGGGATAATTTTGATTCTTTTGCATTTAGCTAGGCATGCTCTATGTGCTAGTTTAGGGTCTATTTTGGAGAATTTCCTATGTGCATTTGGGTGGAACACTCTGTAAATGTCTACTAATACCATTTCTTCACAAATTTTGTTTATTTCTGTATTTTTTGCTGATTTTTTTTGCGTAGATGACTCATCTCTGTGTGTCAATGGAGCGTTAAGTTCCCCTAGTACAATTATATCATTGC
>NW_004524820.1:246309-247108 GCF_000260255.1 Octodon degus | reverse complement strand
AAAAAAATCAGCAGAAATGAACAATGTAGTTTGGTGATTTTTTGATGAATTGGCAATATTGTTTAAATATTCACAGACATATTTTGCATTTATTTGAATCCTCAAGTTGTCCTTATCTGGTGCCCCTGACTAGATAAGGCAAAACCTGAATGCCAGAGAGGCTGTATGGCTTACCAGTTTGCACAGCCAAGGAGATAATTACATCTAGGAGATTAGAATCATATCTGCTTTTTTAATTCTACTGACCCAACTACCTACAAACATCAAGCAAGAAAATCTCTTAACTATTCAAGAGACTCCGCTCATTAAATGAGGGGGTTTGTAGAGACTCATTCTTTCCATTCTTTTTTTCTTTTTTTGTGCAGGGCCTCACTAGCAGGTCCAACTTGTAGTGATCCTCCTTTTTCAGCCTCCCCAGCACTGGGATTACAGGCATGCACCACTATGCCTGGACTGGGTCTCTGGCTCAGCCTCCCCAGGAGCGGGAAGAGCACGTGGTGCCAGGAATTGAATCCTGGCCCTTGTGTTTGTCTAAGCAGGCACTTAGTCTGCTGTCTCACCAGCCCTTCCAATCTTAATTGTCCTTTAATACCACCCCCCACCCAATGAAAAGTATTAAAAATATTAACCTCAGACTTCATATTCTGCCACAGAAAGAGTAATATACAGTCCTGTGGGCCTCCTGTTTATCACTTTCTACTTGGTTAATGGTTTCTTGGTTTCAACGCTGAGACAATACCCTTCCTTACAGCCAGCATTGAGATCCACTGGATTACCTTATTTTGAAGGTGACATTTAG
>NW_004524820.1:241851-246209 GCF_000260255.1 Octodon degus | reverse complement strand
TTGCATCAGTATTATTTTCAACATTTTAATTTTCAATTTGTGAATTTCTTTATGAGTTGTGTGTTTCTTGTATGCAGCATATTATCAGCCTTTTTTCTTGATCCACTCTGTGAGTCTGCTGGTTTTGAGTGGAAAACTGAGGCCATTTCCATTGATGGTGATGATTGATATGTATTGGATTATGTTTTTCATGTTACTTTCCTACTGTTGGTTCTCTACTTTTCCCTCTCTGCTTCATTGCTTGCTCTGCTTGGTGATTCTTTTCTTTTGTTGTTCTTGAAGTTTTGCGGGGTTTTTTGTTTCTTTATAAAATATATATCAGTGTTCTTTGTAGTGTTGCCTTGGATGTCACGAATTTCTTCAGCTCTTTGTCACAGAAGTATCCTATCTTTCTATTGAATTTGATGGTTCTTCAGGATACATAGATCAGAGTTGGAAGTTATTTTATTTCATGATATGAAATATCTCATTCAAAACTCTTTTTTAAATTATTTGTGTTGAGAAATCTGCTGTGATTCTGATGGGCTTTCCATTATAGGTGATCTGTTTTTTTTAACAGCTTTCAATATTCTGTTCTTTGGCTGAATTTCCAAAATCTTAATAATTTTGCATCTGGGTTTATATTTAGTTTGATTATGGTTACCTGGGGTTCTGTATACTTCACTTATCTGTATGTCAGTTTCTTTTCCCATTCTTGGGAAATTTTCTGCTACTACTTTTGCAAACAATCTTCATATGTTATTTGTGTGGACTCCAGCCACTTCATTGATGCCTATTAGTCTTATATAATTTTTATTTGCATCACCTTACAGCTGTTGCATTATTTCCTGGTTCCTTGTTATTTTTGAGAGTTTTTTCCTTCCATGTTCACTAGCTGCAATTCTATCTTCAAGGACTGAAATTCTATCTTCAATTTTGTTCAAGTGGTTTTGCTAACTTTCAATTCATTTCTTAATTTCCTGGATATCTTTTTGAATCTGTTTCATGAATTCTAGTTCTTTGCTGCATTGTTCATTTAATGTTTCCATAATTCTCCTATTCCCTTCTACTTTTTTAAAAATCTATGTCTCTTCAGATGTACTGAGCAATTCTTTCATGATTGTTGTCATTTCTTTCTCTTTTTTGTTTTTTATTTATTTATTTTGTCCAGGATCTTGCTACACAGTTTGGACTCATAGTGATCTCTTGCCTCAGCCTCCTCAGCACTGGGATTACAGGCATGCACCACCATGGCCAGTTTTGGTGGCTGTCATAGAGAACCCAGGGCTCCAAGTCTGGCACAGCATGTAGTAATGGGGATCAAAACTGGGTGCTTGCCAAGCAGGTGCTTAGGTCACTGAACTATCTCCCTGGCCCTGTCATTTCTTTTTTTTAACCTGAGAGATTATTTCTAATCTTATTACCCTGTAGCCTGATGGAGCTATTTCTTTCCTTCAATTTAAATTATTTGTGAAATTTCAGGTGTGTGACTTCTGAGTTCTTCTATGACCTTGTCCCATAAACTTGTTTTGGGTGGGAAGGGGGTCTGAGATTTTGTTTTTTACTCTTTCCTTTTGACATTTTTGAAGCTACCAATGTTTACCCTGACTCTGCAGCAAGGGTAGAGGAGCAACATGTGGGTGAGTAAGGTTCACATGGGGGGGGGCAGGGTATACTCACCAAAGCTCTCACTGTATTGGGTTCAGTGTGGCTTCCACCTCGGTGAGGTAGAGGCAAGCCACATCTCAAGAAGCATCTGATGATGACCAGTGCAGGCCAAAGCTGCTCTGTGAGGCTATCTCAGTGCTGGGGGTGCAGGGTAGGGCTCACCAAGGATCCTGCTAAGGGTGGGACAAGATGCAGCAACTCAGCAGAGCTACAGTGATGGTGGTGGTGAGAAAGGTGGTTATAGCTCAGCTGTGTTCTGGCGATGGTAGAGGATGGGGTTGTGCAGGACTCACCATGTCTCAGTAGCTGTCCTAGGACTACCTGACTTCAACAGTGGTGAGAGAAGTGGCCACAGCTCAGCGGAGCTCCAGTGAAGGTGAGAGGATGAAGGGCAGGGATAACCAGGTCCCTATATCTGTTCTAAATAACTTTTTTTCCTAAGATAATGTAGGAATAAATAACAAGGACTATACATTTTCATCAGTAGTTCTTGAAGCATCAATTGGATAGGAGATAATTTCCCCCAGTGAAACCAGATACAAAAACATTCACTGCAATGAGAGGTATAGAAGAAGGTTGGAACTGGAAGAGAATAGGGGAGGATAAACTAAGAAATAAATGAGGCTCATCTGTATAGTAGCTCAGCAGGTACTGGAAAGTGTCCAGAAAACAAAGATTAATTGAAAAGCCCATTGCCTGATGTTGACCACATTGGCAATTCCATTGTGTAGGATGTGCATCAAGGACTAATATAGACTTATGCTAGGTGTAAAACTTGGTTTTACCTCTCAGAAAGGCTGATAGCTTCAAGGCAAATGACCTAACAAATTCTCAGCTTTGCAAAGACCATTACCTTCCCCCATCTAAGCAAAGAAATTAGGGGCTAAAAGGTGAAAAGATCAGGTTCCAACCAAGAGATGCCAGCTTGCAGCCTAGAGGAAAATAAGTAACCCACTCAATTTCCCGTGGTAGAACTACCCATAGCAGGAAAGTCATAGCTATAATGTTGATTGATAAAAGCTCTTTGAAATAGGCCCTTTCCTCTTTATTTCAAAGGGATTTACTTATCTGGTATTATCAAGTTCCAAAGTGAACACCCATCTAGTTAAAAATGAAGCCAGTTTTTTCCTAGAGTAGACAGTTATATGAAACAGCTTTTCAAAGTTGAACCTGTCTGATTCCACCCCACCTAGTCATGGATAAACTCTTGAGTTTTCTTTTAATTTGTGATGTGTTGCTAGGAGCCTCTGTCTTTGCCACTTCTGGGTACTCCCTGATCCCCTTTATATAATATATATGTTACTTAAGACTGGAATTGAAAAACATACATAACAAGCATGTTTCTGTTCACATATAGCATTATAGCTATATTGCAAACTGTTTTGCAGTAAAACATACTTTTTGATATTTACTGACTTGTTTAGCTTGAACATCAATTCTAATAATTAGGCTGAAACCATGGCACAATTGATTTAGGGAGGATAATGTTGTCTTCTTGGATCAGCACATTCTAGGAATGTCCCACTAAATGATTTCCCTGCAAACTTCCAACACTTTATCCTAGGTGAAAAGCAATATGACATACTTCCAAATTTCAATTATTCACAGTAATGAGTACCAGACAAATATCCGTTGGAGTCCCAGTGGAGCATCAAGTTAAATCCTGATAGCCTAGGAGTAAAGCAGTCCCTTGGTCAGTGTAGCTGGGGGCCAGTTAGTCATTTGTCAATGGTGCTTTCTGCATTTTTCCTTTGGTGAGAGCTTAGAGTAGTCAGCACCTGATGAACTACCTATCCATCTTTATTGGTTTCAAATGGTGCTGGACTTTTATGTGCTCCTAAGAATCATGGTGATTTTTAGCATGGAGGCAATTTAGGGTCTCTATCCTAGGGAAGCATACTGGCAGTGTACTTCTGCCTTCCCCTGGGTGGTATAAGGATCCCCTGATGAAGGATCCTCTGCTGGAGGGGAGAGGGCTATAGGCCAAGTAGAGACCTACTGTATGGGGTAGGGACATATCGTACAGTTAAACAATCAGCGAGAGTGGTCGATAGGCACCCCACAGGGGAGGCTGATGGCTGAACTCTGGGGGACAAATACGGAAGAAGGACTTTCTCTTCACTGACTCTCATTTCTAATTTTGTAGTGTATCATCACATTATGATGGCCCAAGATATGGAACTATGAGACTTAACAATTCTTATGATTACTATCTTTTGAAAAGACATTAGAAAAGGGGTCAGGGAGATAGCACAGCAGAATAAGCTCTTGCCTGGCAAGCACAGGGTCCTGAGTTCAATCCCTGGTACCACACACACAAAAGAAAAAGAAAGAAAGAAAGAAGAAAAGGATTGTATCCTAAAGTGAGTTAGATGTTAGTTAAAAACAAAAACAACAACAACAAAAAACACTACTCAGCTGATTCAAGAAAGAGACTGAATTGGGAGTAAACAGCAGGCTGAGAGATAGTCTGGGATTTCAAATACAAATTTAAAAAAGTGCTGTACTGGGTGAAAACTGATGAGAATTGTTCCATTAATCAGCACAAATGAGCAGACCCAGTCCTAGCCCAGGTCCGGTGAGTGTGTGGAGAGCTTCCTGCTACCCTACGCCAGTGGGACCAGTCCCAGCCCAGGCACAGTGTGGACTGGATGCTCTCCCAGCCCCTTGGGCCACCCCCCACCACTCTGCAGTGCCTCCCCCACCCCACC
>NW_004524820.1:220564-237016 GCF_000260255.1 Octodon degus | reverse complement strand
ACTGAGAGTTGAAGCTTCCTTTTAAATTTTTCAGCTTAGATTTTGTATTTTTCAAATCCAGAATTGTTAGGTTTCTATCATTTCACTTTTTTGGGGGGGGTACTCTCATTTTGGTTTCGTATGTTTTTCCTTATTTCACTCAATTGACTGTCTTTGTTCTCTTGTACTCATTGAGTCTCATTAAGATGATAATTTTTAATTCTTTACCAAGCAATTCATAGATTTAAATTTCTTTAGAGTCAGTTACTACAAATTTGTTTTCTGTGGTGGTGTCACATTACCTTTACTCTCAGGTTTCCTGTAGCTTTGTGCTGGTGCCTACACATTGGAAGAAACAAACACCTCTCTCAGTATGTAAGCTGTTTTTTTTTTGTTTTTTTTTTTTTTTTGTTTTTGTTTTTGTATTTTAGGGAAGGGTCTACAGGGTGTTCAGGGTTTCACTACTAGATCGGACTCATAGTGATCCGCCTGTTTATAGCCTTCCAAGAGCTGAGAGTATAGGTGTGTACCACCATACCTAGTCTCAATTGCCATCTCAGCACACCCCACGTGGGGCCAGCTTTGCAGGCCCAGGGATTAAACCCCTGGCCCCTGCACCTGCTTGTAGGTGCTTTAATCCACTGAGCTATTTGGCCGGCCCTTGTACTTTATTTCTTTTCCTCAGTTTTTACTTTTTACCAATGCTTGTTCACAGTACATGATGAGTAGGAGTTGGCACATGTATATAACACATCATAATTCTTCCTATGCTTCCTTCTTTTCCCCTCCACCTCTTGGTTCTCCCTGTTTCCTATTACACACCATTTATTTTGCTCTTTATTTATATTTTGGGCTCTTATATAAGAGAAACCATGCACTATTTAAGCTTGTGTATCTGATTTATTTCACTTAACATTATTCCACAATGGATGTCTTAAGGTGCATCCATTTTCCTACAAATGATTCTAGTATCTGTCTTCATGAAAGAACAATATTCTATTGTGTATAAATACCATGTTTTCTTCATTCATTCTTCTGTTGATTGACATATAGGCCATTTCCAACATTTAGCCATTATAGGGCATGTTGCTATAAACACGACTATGCGTATATCATGGTAATGTGATATAACTAACCCTTTGGGTAAGATACTTAGACAGGAAATAAATAGATCAAATAGAATTTCCTTTTACTTTCTTTTCCTTTTCTCTGAGAGGTAGCTCCATACTGAGTTCCATGGTAGTTGTACAAGTTTACATTCCCCTCAGCCTTGTCAACATTAGTGATTTGATTTCTTGGGGACGGCTACATTTCTCTGGAGTAAGATGGAATCTCAGTATCGTTTTGATTTGCATTTCTCTAATAGCCAGTGATGTTGAATATTGTTTCATATATTTATTGGCCATGAGTACCTCTTCTGTATAGCGTCTATTCATTTCAATAGACCATTTTTTTTCTTAACTTGTGATCTATATTTTTTTAATTCTTTCTTTATTACAGATATTAGCCTTCTATTTCAGGAGTAGCTGACAAATTTTTTTTCCCACTTTGTAATTTGTCTTTTTACTCTGTTAGTTGTTCCCTATGAAGAAGTTTTTTAATCTGATATAATCACATTTGATTCTCGGTGCTGTCTCTTGTTCAGTTAGGGTTCTGTTCAAAATGTTCTTGCCTTCTGCTATGTCTTCAGATATCTTACTTTACCTATTTTATCTTCCAGCATATTAAATATTAAATTGTAATTTAATATTAAATATTAAATTGATCCATTTTGACTTTATTTTACTACATAGTGGACACATGGGTCTAGATGTGTCCAATCTTCTGCATGTATAGCCAATTTTCCCAGTATTATTTGTTCCAGAGGCTATACCCCTGACCTGTTATATTTTTGGTCACTTTGTCAAAGATCAGATGCCGAAATTTCCTGTGGTTGTTTTCATGCCCTGTAATGCAGCGATGCAAACCTAAGGCATTTGTGCTGCATTAGACTGTTCTTTTTTTTTTTTTTTGGTGGAACTGGGGATTGAACTCAGGCCCTTGCGCTTGCCAGGGAAGTGCTTATTCCACTGAGCCACCTTCCCGGCCCCTTAGACCATTCTTATCACTGAAAGTTGTTAATGTGCTTTTGTTTTAATGAGTTGTTTTTTT
Source organism: Octodon degus (assembly GCF_000260255.1). Taxonomy (NCBI): domain Eukaryota; kingdom Metazoa; phylum Chordata; class Mammalia; order Rodentia; family Octodontidae; genus Octodon; species Octodon degus. The sequence continues at coordinate 234,886 of NW_004524820.1, read as the reverse complement.
CTAAACCGAAACCTTAATATTCAGTTTTAGTTGCAGTGATTACATTTTAAGAAAAATACATGGGCTGGAGGTTGTAATTTGGACACTTGGTCTCTAAAAATTTTGTCATTATCACTCTAATCTATTTTATTGATCTTCATGTCTGTTTTTGTGCCAGTGTCATGTGGCTTTTGCCATTATAGCTTTGTAACGTAATTTGAAATCTAAGATCATGATCTATTTTTGCTTAGCTCTTGTGCAGCACTCCTGTTACTCTTGGTGTCTTTTCTAGTTCCATACAAAATTTAGGGTTTTTTTTTTTCTATTTTGGTGAAGAATGCTATTGGCATTTTGACTGGAATTGAATTAAATCTGCACACAAGTTTTGAAAATTTGAATATTTTGAGAATATTGGTTCTGCCTTTCAAGGAACAGGGATAATCTTTCCATTTTATGATGTTCCCTTCAATCTCCTTTTTCAGAGCTCTTTAGTTTTGTTGCAGATGTTTTTCATATTCCTGATTTGGTTAATTTGTAAGTATATAATTTTTGCCATTATTGACAGATTTGTAAATGACATTGTTTTATAATTTCTTTCTTGGTGGGCTCATTATTAATGGACAAAACTCTATTGATTTTTGTGTTTTAATTTGGTATGCTGTTACCCTACTGAATTTGGTTATTAATTCTGGAAAAGAAGAAACAAGAAAAAGAACAAATGAGAACAGAGAAGAGAACAAAATTTTAAAAAGAGGATAGAAAAGGCTGGGGAGATAGCCCAGTGTACTACGTGCCTGTCTGACAAGTACGAGGACCGGGGTTCAATCCCTTGCTCCACATGCCGTGACAGCCCTGTCCCAGACTCACCTTGCTGGCTACTGAAATCAGACATGGTGGCACATGACTGTAATCCCAGCATTGGAGAGGCTGAGAGAGGAAGATCATTACGAGTCTGAGCTCTGTAGTGAGACCTTGTACCAAATAAAAATAAATAAATAAATAAATAAATTTAAACCCTCAAAACACTAATGAAGTAAAACAGAGTAAGCCTAAAACTATTTCTCCATGCTTTTGATGAATACTTTCTCTCCAGAGTCTGCAGTATTGGAAGACCTAAAGTCACTACGAAGTCCTATTTTGCTTTCATACTTACATTTTTATATGTGAATGCTGAATCCTGGGCATGGTTGGTTAACGGTGTACATCTGTAGGTCTACAGTCACTCCAGCCACTCTCAATTGCCAGGTCCCTGTGTGTCCTTCCAGCAACAGCTCTTTCTCTCTCTCTCATAACTCTATAGCTGTGGTTTTATGAGGTTTTTGCCTGCTCCAGAGCTGCCTCTGTCCATACACTCTAGGCTATGGAAAACATCTAAGTAGAGGCATATCCCTGATTGCAGTGCTGACAAAGAAAGCAAACAGACCACTGAGCTCTGTGCTAGAGAGAGGCATTTGCTAGGAAGGTCAGCAAAACATGACATAGTGCCAACACTTTCAGATCCAGTCCCATCTGACAGCCTCACATGGCTAGCTTCTCATCTCAGAGGGCAGAATGCCCTTGACCTTTCTGACTTGTGTTTGAACTTTTTATTGGCTCTGTGGCTATCCTGCGCCCACTTTTGTGTGTATCTCCCATACAGTCACTGTGGTAGGGTGACAGGAAACCCTGAGGAATTGTTCTGTAGCTCAGTCTTACAGAATTAAACCGTCCTCAAAATGGTTCCAATTAACCACCCTCAAATATGGTAAGCACAGTACTGGGTTTCTCCAGATTTAACCTGTCGTGTGGAAGGAGTCACTTTCAGAGTAGCACTCACACTGGGTTTGCTGTTTGAAATAACCTCAGGCTTTTCTTGAAGGTTACACTGCCTCTCTGGTCTCTTGTTTCTCCCTGGAGCTGCTGATACTTTCTGGACTACCCTTGTGTCAGCGGAGACTAAGTCTCTTCTCCAGAAAATGAGCTTCCTTTCCTGGCTGCTTTGTTATGTTTTCTGTGTTGTGCTCTATTTTCCCAGCTTCTCTATAGTTTCTATTTTTCCTATCAGCTCACTTCTGATTCCTAGATATGTACTTATTTTGTTTTCTGCACCAAGTTTTCAGCATGAAAAACTAAATTATTATCTCCCAAAAATTATTTTTTTTAAGGACCATTTCTGTGATGGGGAAAAACATTGCTGTCTCAGTAAACAACTGACAAAGTGGTAAAGGTTGCTTTACAGGAAGTTCACTCAGTCTATAATACAGTAGGGGGCTTTGGACATTCTTACCTCTTTAGAAACCTCCAAAATAATTTTATCCCACCATTTCCTTCCCTGTGGAGCTTCCTAAAGATTCGTGAGGATTAGAACAGGTTTGGACAATAAGAGGCTAGAAAGAGAAAGGTGGGTCAGTCATCACCAATGTTGAATTTTACCATTTTAAAGTATGTATGTTTATTTTTTTATGTTAAATCATTAATAAAGTGACAAAAATAATAGCAAAAATTTGTTTTTTGCTTCCAGTGCACTGAATGTCTTTCACAGAAACTCAGTGGGGATAACACTAAACAGCTATTTTTTAGCCTTTTCTTCTTGATAGTCTTTTATTTTTTAAAGAATGCAAAATGGTAAGAAAATTAGAAATGATACAAAATTTCATTAAACAACATAATAGGAATTTGATAATGGTTCTTGTATTGCATAATGTTATCTTCAAATTAGTTGTTTAGGTTACCAGATAAAAACAGCTATTTAAAAAACAAAGATGGCATGAAAATAAAACAAATTAAGAACTAAAAAGAGCATGGTTTTGGAAAGAATAGTAGATGCAATAAATTAAGTTACTAAGAGGCAAATAAGTAGACAGGATACCATAGTCAGAAAAATACAGCATCCAAGGATTGCAGGGACATTGAAATACTCGCTGAATGTGGGTACTGATGATTATCTATTCAAATAAGTCTCTGTAACTATATTAGCTATAAAAATGTTATAAAATTCAATTTTGTTTTGAAAACATTGCCAGTCTAATTAACAAGTACATAAATGATGAAATTACGGGCAATATATTCTAAATTAAGGTTGCTTACTTAAATGTTTGAGAAATAAACACAAATTATGCTTGTTCAGGATTTGGAACTAGACTATGTTCTTGCATGAAATTTGCTCCACTTTCTTGGTGCACACCCTGGAGTTGGAAATAACCGAAATAAGTGAAATTGCCTAATACCTCAAAAACTTAATTTTAGTTTAGTGTTCCAATTTCCTCCTTTATAAAATCTGACTGCCACTGCTGAAATTTTTAATCACAATCTTATCATTCCTGGAAAGATGACTAATTTTACTTGCAATATTTTTTATCCCTTCCCACACATTGATTTAATGAGCAACAAAAATCCATAAAACAGAGCTCAGAAGATAACGAATCAGGAGTGAAATATGTATTCTCTGCTTATAAGCATTTCTTTAATTGTCAAGAGAAAGTTGGCAAAACTTGAGGGCAAGACAATGACAATGCATAAAAACTTTTTAAAAAGATGAGATCCCAATTGTTGATTCTTTGAAGTGTTTCCCATGCAGTTTGTTTTTTGTTCATAAACTTTATACCTACTCCTATATCTTTAAGATTTCCACCTACTTTCTCCTCCAGAAGATTTAGTGTTTCATTTTTAATATTTAAATCTTTGATCCATTTTGACTGTAGTTTTGTGTATGATAATAGACATGGGTCTAATTTTAGCGTTTGGCATGTGGAGAGTGTGGGGGGAAAGGAATCCTACTCCACTGTTGGGGAAAGTGTAGATTGGTACAACCACTATGGAAATAAGTGTGAGTATTCCCCAAAAAGCTACGATTGGAGATCCCTTTCAAGCCAGCTATTTACCTCCTAGGTATTTTTCCCAAAGAACTGAAAACCTCACAGTAGAGCAATATATGTGTACCAATGTTTATAGCAGCATAATTTGTCATAGCTATACTGACAAAAGATCCACAAGATGCTGTACATGGTTCCAGGGTAAATCCTGAGGGGATTTGACTGACTTTGTCAGATAGCTAAAGTTACACTTTTGGTTATATAGGTCTTGCTTTAACTAGGTCTTAACCATCCAGAAGAAAAGTGTAATCACAAGGTATAAAAATTAAAGCTACATTAATATGCTGAACTGTAAAAGCTCAAGTGAACAACTTCTGATAATTGGCAGATGTGCTGATAGCTCACCACTATTATGGACTATTGGTCTATATTGGATTATTTTGCTGAATTCAAGTACCTACAATCTTTGGACTGGCATCAAGTATGACATGTCCTTTAAAGACTTCTCCAAATACAACTTCTCTAACTGCAATGAAAAACACATCTCTGACAAAGCAAAGCAAAACAAGGTGGATATTTGGGAGCCATGGGAGTTAGGAAACTGATTAAATGTGTGTAGACGGGACTATACCTCAGTGCCTAAGGCAAACAAACTATGTCAGTCTTGAGATAAACATCCTGTCTGGTTCAAGTCAGCTATTAGGAAACCTTGTGTCACGTGTTACTAACTTTGCAAAAGTATAAATAAAATACTTTTTTTTTGTAAAAAAAATATATATGTATACACAAGATAGGATATACAGCTACTTTCTCTTAGTTCAATGAGAAGAAAGATTTGTACTAATATTGCTTAGACAAGATATCATGTCTGCATCTTGTCCTCTGAACAACTACTATGAAGACAGCAATATGCAATGTACTAATTATTGCAACTATCCTACTAACCTATTTTGAAACTGTTTCATTGCTATTTTATCTTTCTTTCTCATTAAAATGGAAAAAATGTTATAGCTAAGTTTTGGCAACAACCCAAATGCCCATCAACTGAGGACTGGCTTAAAAAGATGTGGTATTTTTATACAATGGAGTATTGCTTAGCTATACTATAGATAAATTTGAGGCTTTTGTAGTTTAATAGATGCAATTAGAGACCAGGTTGGTGAGTGAATAAATAGACCTGCATGTGCAAACCTCATATTGTCTTGCTAGTTTAGAACCTGAAAGAGTAAATCAAATCTAAAAGGTATAATAAATATCCCAAAAGGGATAGAATCTATTCAATGGGAAGAAAAAAACTGAAATTAGGAAAAGGACAAAAGAAAAAAGGGAAAAAGATATATTTATGTTCATATGCATGATACTTCGGATGCTTATACCCCTGATTTTTGCTGGACTATTGAAAGGAACAGTTACTGCTTAATTTATTTGTAGATTTTCTACTTTTTAATTTCTTATAACTTTTTTTTTACCACCTTGCAGTTTTATATCTGGCAATCTAAACAACAAATTTGAAGATGACATTATGCAATACAGCAACCATTGTTGAATTCTTATTACTTTGTTTAATAAAATTTTGTATTGTTTCCTTCTTTTTTTACCACTTTATACTCTTTAAAGAATAGGCAAAGCAAAGCAAAACAAAACAAAACAAAAAAGCAATGCCAACAGACTAAAAAATTCTTTAAAAGGCACTGCTGCAATACCCGCTGAAATTGCCAGCTTTCATTCACAGATCCAGGCTGTCTGGAAACCATGCAGGTGCACACCACCAAATGTGAGTGAAATCACCCGTTTAAATATTTTCTGTAATGATATTCTTTACTGTTTGATGGGAAATTTAAACTCTTCTTTACCTTAAGGAAAGCAGTTGGGAGATCCCAAGAGATTCCTCTCAGTCACCTTTGCCAAACACCAGGTAGATCCACAGCAATCATTACTACATGGATGGAGGGATGGCAAATTAAGACAGGACAGAAAAAGACCACCTTTGATGCCAGCTTAGTTCTTGTTGTATGCACAACTGCTGCCTTGTTCCTAATATTGCTAGTTTTGTGAACTGCCAAATATCTTGTTACTTCTATCAAGAGGACTGTGATCTTTTCCCATTATTTTGTCTTGTCTCTGGTCCCTGATGATAGAATTCTTTGTTGATAACTTCCTTCCCACACTTCTAGCTTCTGAGTGCTGCCTGCTCTTAGATCCACCGTTGCACTCCCTCTAGCTATCCTATTTCCTGACCACCATGGGAAGGGCCAATCAAACCCATAGCCACAGATTTTCTGAACATGTGTCTGTTGTTCTGTCTACTTGCTCCTATGGAGAGGGGTCTCATGGTTCATCTCAGTATCTCCAATTACTCTGGCCTGGTCTTCTGGAGTTATCTGCATGAAATGGTGGGTATTGTCTCAAGCTATGCCCACAAATGTGGATCTATTTTAACTACCAGATTTTTTTTTGACGTATTTAGTGCAGAATCTACAGGGTCTCACTACACAGATCAGACTCGTAGTGATCATCCTGTTTTCAGCCTCCCAAGCACTGGGATTGCAGGCATGCACCAACATGCCCAGTCTCAATTGCTCTCTCAGCGCACCCTGGGAATGGGGCCAGCATGACACGTTGTGCCAGGGATTGACCCAGGTCCCTGTGCTCTGCTTTAGCAGGCACTTTAGTTCACTGAGCTATCTGGCCAACCCAAAGTAACAAAGATGTGGGTATACTTACAGTGTAAGAGAGGACTCCCCACATATAACCAGGCAGTGTAACAACAAGAGAAGCTCTATGTAATTGCAATTTCCAGTAAGTTCTAGCTCCAGATACCAGATATGAGGGTTCTGATGCACAGTTGGGGTCTAGAACCACAGAAGTATGAGTTATACAGTCTTCACATGGAACTGACATTTTTAACACAAGCTATGATTCACCTGACCAAAGATGTTTGGACAATAATAATAGTTTTTATTATCTCTTTTATTATACAGATGTATTTTTTACAAAAATCTTTGAAAAAAGTCAGGTAATGCTTATTTTTTTCTTTCAGATGTTTTGCTCAGTTTCTCATGCTTATATCTGGTAACCTGAACAACTAATTTGAAGACCACAATATGCACTATAACAACCACTGCTGAATTTTTATTATTTTGTCCAGTGAAAATTTGTATTGCTTCTATTTTTTATTCTTTTTAAAAAATTTGAAAAGGCCAGCCAAATAACTCAGAAGATTAAAGCACCTGCAAGCAGGCACAGAGACTAGGGGTCTGCTGTGCAGGCTTCGCTCCTGGGATGCACTGAAATGGCAATTCAGGCTGGGCATTGTGGTGTGGGCCTATAGTCACAGCTCTTGGGAGACTGTAAAGAGGCGGATCACTATGAGTCCAATCTAGTAGTGAGACCCTGAGCACCCTGTAGACCCTTCCCTAAAATACAATAAATAAATGAATAAAGAAGAATAAAAAATAAAAATAAACTTTTTTATTTTATAAGTACATGTTCACAGCACATGCAGTTTACAGTCATCTCGGTACAAGTATATACTGGAGCTATGTCTTTTATAGGGCCCCTTTCCCAACCCTGCCCTTCACTTCTTTCTCCTTCAAATCCCATCTGATCTGTATTCTCATTTATTTTATTAATCTTGGCTTATGCTATGGCATATAATGTTTAACATCATTGAGGTTATTAGTTACATGTACGTATCATCTTTATCTACTTATAACCCCTTCACTCCTCCTCACCCTATGCCCTGTTCCTATGGGCTGCTTCCCAATTTCAAGAGATCTACCTCCTTGTCTTCTGTTATTAATTCTTTATTATCATTTACGTCTTTTAACTTTGCCTCACTAAAATGAAAAATACCATACTATATATTTTTTGGTACCAGGAATCAAACCCAGGACCTTACACTTGTCAGGGAAATGCTGCACCCCTGAACTGAATCCTTGGGCCTACTGCACAGTATTTAAGCTGTGTGTATAGTTTATTTCACTCAGAACTGTTTTTAAGCTGTGTTCATTTCCTACAAATTGTTATATTTGTCATTCTTTATAACTAAGTAGTATTCCGTTGTATATAAATACCACATTTTCCTCATCCAGTTGTCTGCTGATGGGTACATGGACAACATGCAGGATTTAGCTACTGTGGACTATCCTACTATAACCCGTAATCTGCATATCATGCTGTAGAAAGATGTCTTTACCTCTTGGGAAAGATATCTAGCAGGAGGATATGTGGTCATGTGGAGTTCCTAATTTCAGTTCTTTGAGAAAGCTCTATACTGATTTCCACAGTGCTTGTACGAGTTTATATTCCCACAAATAAAGAAGGGTGGTTCTTGCACCACAGATATGGATGTATTTGTTTTTGTTTGATTTCTTAATGATTGTCATTCCAGAGTAAGATGAAATTTTAATGTCATTTTAGTTTATGTTTCTTTAGTGACAAGAGAGATTGAACATTTTTCCATGTTTTTTCTAAGCATTTGTATTTCTTCTGTGAAGTATCTGCTCATTTCTCTTGCCCATGTCTTGACTGGTTCTTTAATTTTAGATGGCTGATTTTTCTTAGTTCTTTTTATCTTCTCAATACAGTACTAGTTGGAAATTCTTTTTTCTATTCCATAAGTTGTCCCTTCACTGTGTTGATGAATTCTTTTTCTATACAGATGATTTTAATTTGATATAATCCCACTTGTTATTTCTTATGCAATTGAGATTCTGGTTAGAAAATCCTTTACTGTATCTATGTTTTCAGGTATTTTACCTATTTTACCCCTCAGTAAGTTTGATGTTTCTGTTTTAAGGGTTAGTGTTCTATTCTTAGTTAAATTTATTGTATATAATTATTATATAATGAGAGAGAAGAGTTCATTTTCAATCTTCTGTAAGCTGATAACCAGCCTTTCCAGCACCACTTGTTGAATGGGCTATCATTTCTCCCTTGTCAAAGATCAGATAGCTGAATGTGTCTGAGATGTTTTTGTGTCACTTATTATTTTCCAGTGATCCATGTATCTGTTCTTGTTATACAGTACACGTGCCATTTGTGTCACTGTTGCTCTTCTCACTATAACGGGAAGTCAGGTATGGTGAGGCCTCTTGCTTTGCTCTTGCTGGCCCAAAGTGCTTTTGCTCTTCTGGAAATCCTACAGTTCATATGAATTTGTGGATATTTTTATCTAGTCTATAAAGTATGCTTTGGTATTTTATTTGAAATGAGTTGAATATGTGCAACAGTTTTTGGAGTATGGTCATTCAAGAACATTGGCTGTGCATATACACAAGTAGGGAACATCTTTCCATTCCCTACTTCCTCTTTCTTTCTTTCTTTCTTTCTTTCTTTCTTTCTTTCTTTCTTTCTTTCTTTCTTTCTTTCTTTCTTTCCCTCTTTCTTTCCTTCCTTCTTTCTTTCTTTCCTTCTTTCTCTTTCTTTTTTTCTTTTTGAGACAGAGTCTCTCTCTCTATAATTTAAGCTGGGCTTGAGCTCACTTTGTAGCCCAGGATGGTCTCAGACATCCTGCCTGAGCCTCCTAAATACCAGAATTACAGGTGTGTGCCACCACACTTTGCTCATCTTTTCATTTTCTGATGTCATCTTTAATCTCTCTTTCTACAGCATTTAGTTTTCTTTGCAGGGATCTTTCATTTCTTTGGTTCAGTTAAATATAACTTTTGAATATAATATAATAGAAAAGTGACATTTTCTGAAAAGTCAAAAATTTACAATGAATATATGATCCAGCAATTTCACTTGTGAACATATAACCAAAGAATGGAAAGAAAGGTCTCAAAAATCCAAAGTTTCACACCCATGTTCACAGCAACATTATTTACAATAGCCAAAAGTAGAAGCAATGAATGAATAGGGGAAAATGTAGTGTGTAGACATATATGCAGTGAAGGATTATTCAACCTTTAAAAAGAGATTTTGAAAGAGAGATTTTGCTGGATCATATGTTCACCTGCTACAACATGGGTGAACCATGAAGATATCATGTTAAATGAAATAAATCACCACAAAATGACAAATACTGCACAGTTTCACTTATGAAATCCTTATAGTATCCAAATCCAGAGAGTGGGAATGCAGAATGTGGTGTCTGTAAGCAAGTGTATGAGGGCAAGGAATTGCTCTTCAATAGGTAGCATTTCAATGTTTCTCGGGTGAAAAGAGTTCTGGAGATGAGTAATGTTTCATAACAATCTGATAATACTTCATTACCACCAAATTGAACACTTAGTGGTTAAGATGCTGAATTTTCTGTTATATGTGTATTATCACAATTTAAAAATCATATTGCTAGCCAAAAATCAAAGGAAGAAGGGAGAAGCAGAAAAATAGCAGGAGAAACTCTTGATATTTCTTCACTGTAAGAAGCTGTGCAGTTCCTATACACAAATTGCAAGTCAAAGTGAATTATGTAGGGCTAGTCAAATAGCTGAGCAGATTAAAGAACCTGCAAGCAGGTGCAGGGGCCAGGGGTTCCATCCCTGGGCTTGCCATGCCAGCCCTGCCCCCAAGGTGCACTGCGACAGGCATTGAGTCTGGGCGTAGTGGGCTGTAAACAGGAGAATCACTACGAGTCTGATCTAGTAGTGAGACCCTGAACACCCTTGTAGACCCTTCCCTAGAATACAGGAAAAAAGTGAATTGTATAAGATAGAAAGCCAATAAATCAGATTTTGATCAAACAATATGACCTACATTCATGATGAATAGCCACATTATTTAAGGCACAATATTAAGTACTTCTGGAGAAATGGAAAGGACAACTGTGTATGACAGAATCTCAGGCATGGGAAAGTTAAAATGCCCCTGAAAAGCTAAAACACATACACTGAGAATAATATTATCAGCTTAGATATTATGTGACAGAGAAAGTAACTCGCTCTGGGAGAACATGGAAGAAAACATCAAAGTGTCTTTATGGGTCTTCTTGGAAAGGATGATACTAATATCAGCCTTGTGGCCCAGAAAAAATATGGACAGGCAGAGAGACAAATAGAAAAAGCAGCAAATGGGAAAATGTGTGTAATACATTATGAACAGGGAATTGTCAATTTGAGGTGAAGTGTGGCAGACTGTTGGGGATAGGTAAGCAAGGTTTATTGGTCTACTTTTTACCTCAGTTGAGAGCATACGAAAAAAATTAAGCTTTTTTTTAATTGTTAGAATCACCCCCAACAAGAACTCCTTTAAATATTTTAATGATGTAATAGGTAGTGATTACTTTAGAATGTATTTCAAAATGCAGATGAGATGTCAGTAAAGGAGCTATTACAAATGTGTATGAAAACTAATGACAAGATAGAAACCATGATTTGCTATAGAAATAAACATAAGAGAAAAGCCACTGAACCTTCCTGGCATTAGAAAGAATGCAAAGATGGATAGAACAATAAATTGGGACTCAGGAGGCAGGTTTGCAACTAGCTTTACTAGACCTTTGTATAATCTCAGAATGTCATTTGACATGTTATAGCCTATTTTTCTTATCTTTAAAATTTGAAGGTTAGACAAAGAAGATCTCAGAGTCAAAGTTAATGATTGGGTGAGAGTCATTCCAAGAGAAATTGTGGCCAAAGACAAACTTGAAGAGAAGCTGCAACTCGTCACAGAACAGTCATCTCCCTTACCTGAGAATTATGAACAGGCTATACTTGCTAGTGAAGAAAAAAGACAGGCGAAAATACAAATGGAAAACACTGAAAACAAGTATTTACACTAGGGAGACCTTTTCATGGCCCTCCTCTAACACTCTGGTTATATTTTTTCCCCTTCCACCAAAAGTCAGGAAAGCTAAGTCTGACCTGGCCAGATTCATTGGCCCCTCAAAGTGTCTCCTGAGATGCTCACCATATCCATACCACAGTTGTGAGGCAAACTGGACTGGCCCTTTGGCTGGCAAAGGAGCAGCCCCAGGCACAGAAGCAGCTGAGCTAGAGAGGGTGTGAGTCTGTCCTAGTGGCTCCAGCTCTTGGCTTGAATGATGGCAGTACCGTCACACTGGCTGGCTGGGCAGCAGGTGCAGAGCCATTGTCTCTATTGCCCAGCCCTGAAACCATGGAAGCTGGGCCAGAGAAATGGCAGCTGCGAGGCTGAGCAATGCAGTGGTGAGGGGGTGTCTCTAGATGGTTCGCAGCTGACATCAGACACAAATCATTGTTTATGAAGATGTTTTCCCCACCCTTTGGCATTACATCAATACATAAAGAAATTAAAGGACTGAATAGACACAGTATTCAGCACAATGATCTTATAATCTAGAATTTCAAAAGTGCAAAATCCAAACCTAGCTAATACGTTATGGACTAGTGCTTTTAAGTTCTCCATTAACAAACTGGACTCAATCAGCTACTATAGAGTTCCACTGGCCTAGAGTTCCTTCTTCAATCCTACAGAATCTTTCTTTTTTAATTCTTTAAATTCATGTTAATGAGAAAATAAATAGCACTGAAACAGTTTAAAAACAGGTTAGTAGAAGAGTTTCAATAATTAATACATTGCATATTGTTGTCTCCTTAGTGGTTATTCAGAGGACAAGATGCAGACATGATATCTTGTCTAAACAATAATAGTACAAACCTTTCTTCTCATTGAGCTAAGAAAAAGTAGCTGTATATCTATCCTAACTATTTTGCATATACACATTTTTTTCACTACAAAGTGATCCTTTATTTATATTCCCCTTTTTCATTTTGTTTTGTCAGAGATGGGTGTTCCATTGCTGTTAGAGAAGATGTATTTGGAGAAGTCTTAAAAGGATCTTTTCATACTTGACTCCAGTTCAAATATTGTAGATACTTGAATTCAGCAAAATAACCCAATATAGTCCAATAGTCCATAACAGGAGTGGATTATCAGCAGAACTGGCAATTGTCAGAAGTTGTTGACTTGAGCCTTTTACAGCTCAGCATATTGATGTGGCTTTACTTTTTATACTTCCTTGTTACAATTTTTTGCTGGATGGTGAAGGCCAAGTTAAAGCAAGACCTATATAATTAAAAATGTAACCTTTGTATCTGACAAGGTCAGTCAAATCCCCTCAGGGTTTACTCTGAAACCATGTATAGCACCTTGTAGATCTTCTGTCACTGTCAGCCATCTGGATGAGTCATGGCCATTGCTTCACCAATTTGCTCTCTGTGAAAGCCTGAGAGAATTTTTTCTCTCTAGATGACTCTCCTTACGCACATTATACATCATTGATCACTTTTCTCTCTGGCTATCATAATCTCCTTGATCAGAAAATTTGGGACACCACTGAGTTACAGGTTGTCACAGCACAGGTTCTTTTAGGCCTACAGACTCTGCACATAGGTTTTACCCAAATGGGAGCAACATTTTTCCATCTGAAGTTTTTTTCATTGTTACCAAAATATTGACAAAGACCTCATTACTTTCCTCAATTCAGTAAGAACACATTTTTCTAGTTTATCAGAAAATATTATTTTATTAGATATCAATTAAAAGTGAGTTTATATCTGCTGTTACTGACATCTCCATATCACTAGTCTTAGGAAGTTGTAAAATTTATGCAGTTTGGGTTAAAGATGATCAACTATTTAGTAAATTCATTAAAAGTTGACCATTTTTAAAATTTTATTAATTATGTCTGTAACTGGATATAGTAGATTGTCAGTACTGAATAATTCTCTGTCAAATGAATTAAAAAGATGCCTTGTGATAGTGGGCAAGACTTCATATCAATGTAATTGCTGGTTGGAAACCTTTAGAAATTTGTTAACATTTGTAGACTTAAATACTTTAGGAATTACTGTCCCCGAGAAACAAAGGAGTTTGTCAGCAGTCATGGTTGTGGTTCAGTAATAGCTTGTTTCAAAGGTAAACATCTAGTAGCTCTCAGTAACTATGTGTTGTGATTCAGAAAAAGCCTATTTGATGGCAGTAGATAAATAAAAACTCCTGGGAGGCTTAGAGGGTTAACAATCACACATACATCTAGAGACAACTTTGCATGTAGCCTTGCAGAAACATGGTTGAGAATGAGGCCTGGGATACATGTGTATATTTCAGTGGTAGAAGTGTTTAGATATAGTCATACATAAAATAACTTCCCAAGAGTTTTAATATCTGTGTGTTCTGTTATTAGCTCACTTATATACTAAACAAAATTACATAAGAGGTAAAAATCTAATCTGCCAAGCCCATTTCTTTTTAATTTTAAAGCACATAAAAAATAATAGATAAGACATTAGAAATGACACATAATTTCAAAAAAAAGGATGATAGGAATTTAACAGTGGTTATTGTATTGCACATTGTTGTCATCAATGTAGTGGCTCAGATTACCAGATATGAGCACGTGAAATTGGTCAAAATAAAAATTTTAGCCTATGTTTATAGCAGCACAATTTGTGATAGCCAAATCTTGGAAACAACCAAGATGCCCATTACCTGAGGAATGGTTGAGAAAGGTGTGGTATTTTTACACAATGGAGTATTATTCAGCTATTAACAATGATAAACTGCAAGCCTTTATATTGAAGTGGATGCCACTTGAACATATACTCATAAGTGAAATAAACCAGAC
>NW_004524820.1:212035-219109 GCF_000260255.1 Octodon degus | reverse complement strand
TTGTAAGTAGGATCACAAGTCTGCATCTTGTACAGCAATTAACCACTAAGAAGAATATATGCAGTGTATTATCTCTTGAAACTGTACTTTCGATTTGATTTGAAACTGTCTCATTGCTATATGTTTATCAATAAAACTTTGAAAAGAAAAAAAATTTTAAGCATAGACTGCTATGTTAAAAAAATAGAAATTAGAAGTGCATTCATCTTAGCTATCCTGGATATAGACATACATTTGGTATTTTTATGCAGTGTACTACTCAGCTACAAAGAAAGATAAAGGCTTTATAGGTAAGTGGAGCAACTAAAGACCATACTTTAAGTGAGATAAGTCAGCCCCCATATGTGTAAACAAGATAATGACTCCCTACAGTTAGAACCTATAAGAATAAATAAAATTTGAGAGGCACAGTAGATATAGTAAAACGGAAAGTAACCGCTCAAAAGGAAAGAACAATTGGGACAACAGGAGAAAAGAAAGAAAAGTAAGCCCATATTTTTCTCCCTGCACTATGTTAAGCTTTGACTCTAATGGCACACTTCATGCTTTACTTGTCTTAACACTTGAGGGGCTGGGGGATAGCTCAGTAGAATAAATGCTTGCCTGGCAAGTGCAAGGTCCTGAGTTCAATCCCCAGTACCACAAAAGAAAAAAAAAAAAGGTTATCTTAACACTCAAAAAAGCTGGAAGGAGTCTTACACAGAATGAAAATATACCCCAGTTTAAATGATTACTCATGAATTACATAAAAACATTGGCAAACCAGACAGTTAAAGACTTTTTTTTGGCTGGCTCAGCCCACCCTGAGGGGAGGGCTGGCATGGCATGTGGTGCCAAGGATTGAACTTCAGTCCCTTATGTTTGCCTAAGCTTGAGTAAGCAGGTGCTTTAGATCACTGAGCTATCTTGCAGCCCCCAGTTAAAGAATTAAATATAAAATTAAATGAATATGTAGTAAAACATATGGCTGTTTTTTTTTTTCTTACCTTGCAAGTACTTTGAAATGACTTCCTATGCTGGGTAGAAGAGTGTCTCATAAAAATTCATGTCCCTCTAAGACCTGTGAACTTATTTGGTCTTTTCAGATGTAATCAAGTCAATATGAGATAATATTAGATGACGATGGGTCTTAAACCTCATATGACTAGTGTCCTTAGAAGCAGAGGAATATTTGGATATAGAGACATTGACACATAGGAGAAAAGACCACATAAAAATGGAGGCACAGCAACACATTTGCAAGCCAAGACATGTCAAGAATCATTGGCAACCACAGAAGCCTAGGAGAGAGGCAAGCAAAACCTTATCCTTCAGAGCCTGTGGACACTAATCCTACCAACACTTCTGATTTTGGAATTATAGGCTTCAGATCATAAATAGCAAATTTCTTTTATTATAGCCCACAGGTTTGTGGTAATTTGTTGTACTTCTTAATTACAATAGTCCTCCCTTAACCATCAAAGATATGTTCCAAAGGCCTTGAGAGACACTTGAAGTAACAGATAATATTAAACCTTACATACGCCATGTTGTTCCTATGCATACATACCTATAATGAAACTTGATTTATAAATTAGGTGCAGTGAGTGATTAATAATCACTAACAATGAAATAGAATAATTGTACCAATATACTGCAATAGAAGTTATGTGAACATGTCCTCTCTCGCTCCCCACTAACATATAGAATTTTCCACTTAATACTTCTGAATCATGTTTGACTGTAGGCAAGAGAAACTATGGAAAGGAAGAGCTACTACATAGAAGAAAAGGAAACATGTTCAGGGATTGCTTGTTTGATTATCTAAGGATCTACATGTAAAGAAAGAATGCTAACAAGTGCTATTCTGTATTATTAACATGCAAAATTATATTCTTCTCTATGTTCTTTGACTTCTCTGTGATTTCCAACTTTTCAGAATTTCTAGTGTCCGATCTAAGGATAGTACCCTACAGACTTTTTTGGTTTTAGTTTTGTTTTGTTTTATTGTTTTATTTTGCAGGGTTTCCAACGCAGCCCAGGCCGGCCTGAACACCTAATCTCACAGCAGTTCTCCTACCTCGTCTTCCTGAATACTGGGATTATGTGTGTCATCATGCCCAGCAGGATCCTGTAGAGTTTAGCAGTGAGTAATTTGATATCCTTGAGAGTTTCTTGCTGTATATAATTGACCATTTTCCTACTGTTTCTGAGATATCAGACCTTGCTATCAGGAAGATCAGAGGGTCACAATGGTAATTTTAGTAATATAACCCTTTGTTTTCCCTATGAAGAAGTTATATTCATACGCAAATATATTTCTCATATGTTTTTTTCTAGGTAAATGTCTGATAATACTTTCTACCAGTTTCTAGGTAAAACAAATGAAGCATAATTAAACTTAATTAGAACTTAAATACTGAGCTGACAGTCACTGACACTATAGCTTGTGACATATGGTATCACAAATATCTTTCTCCAGTTTGCTTGGAAATTGAGCCTGGACTGGACTTACTATGTAGCCCAGGCTGGGCTTGAACTCCTTGCAGTTCTCATGCCTCTGCTTCCCAAGTGCTGAGATTATAGACATGTACCACCACACTTGGCTCCTTTAATTTAAGTTCAATTTTATGTAGCCATATTTTATACATCTTTATAGTTCTTTCATCTTTTTGGTGAGCATAGGTCAAAGTATAAATACAAAGTCATCATGATCTTTTTAAAACTTCAACTTAGTGCTCAATAGTGCAACTGATGGGGGTGGAGTAGATAAACCACTTCTACTATATGCCTAAAATTTAAGAACCAAGAAAAAATACAAATGTAAGCAAGTAAAATTTAATGAAATCTTAGTGACTTTTAGATAAATGTAGATCAAACATTTTAGCTTAAATGATCATTATATTTCAGTGAAAGGTGAATTGTGTCGTATTTCTTACATCATTCAACTATAAGCCCTCTTAAAATTTGGTCCCTAATCTTCCTTTTTTTTTTCTAACAGCTATACTTTGGAGACAGGTGACAGGGCATTCAATTTCCACAGCTGTGTTCGATGTACTATTGATTTGGGGGTATTTTGTGTATGAAGTTTAAAATAAAAATGACAGATGAAACAATGACATTTGGTAAGCAGTAAAGCATGGGGTAAGAGTTCAGAAGAAATTAAATATGCCTTGATAATTACTGAAAACAAATAAAAAGTAAATAACACACATACTTAGCAAAGTTCAAAAAGGAGAGTTTCACATGTCTGACGAGGAAATAAATCATTTTATTCAATATGGCCTCCATCAGGTGGCTTAGGGTATCATATATAGTTTTACATTTTACCAGAAAGAAACATCAATACCTTGGCAAGAGTCCAGAGACATTCAAAGAGTGAAACTAAGATGATAAAAGGATAAGAGGATTGGGTCTGTGAAGAGAGATTAGAGAAAATTCATGTGTAAAACAAAGAGAGAAAGAGAGGAGACTGTGAATTTTCTTTAAATACTGGAGAAAGAGTGCCAGAAATGATGGGTTGGGGGCGGGGTTTCAAAAACCAGGAAGTGAGCAGACTCATTTACCCATTGGACAGAGTAAATTTCTTGCCACTTCCAAGATACTTTCAATGGCTCACAAAATTGTGGGATTTTTTTTAAAAATAAGAAAGAAAATGAATTTGGTAAACTGATAGATGGAGCAAGCCCAAATTATAATATAGATGATACACAAATAAATATAGATGTAGATGTAGGTAGGTATGTAGGTAAATAATTTGTACCAGCAATTGAACTCAGGACCGTGTGCTTTCTAGGCAGGCCCTTGTGCCACTGAGCCATATCCCCAGTCTGCAGCATAGTTATAGAATGTAATTTTCAATTTTGTGGGGGAGGAAGGGCCCCACAAGGGTAAAAATACCTAAGATCTATGACAGAATGTTGCTGTAGAGTTTATTACAAACTTTAGAGAAATATTAGGTCAAAGTAACATTCATGAAAGTTGGTTGTGTGCCAAATGCAGATGATTTGGAAGGCTGCAGGGATACAACCTGGGCTGAGGCTAGAAAGGAGAAGGGACAACAAACAAACAAAATCCCAATGGAATTACAGATGGATTAAGAAGCACTCCTGGACTTGTGATCAGGAACAGCCAACTTCTTTCTCTTGACCAGGTAGAGCTCACCACAACACACAGCTGGAAAACAAACAGGCATTGTTTCCAATCACCCCATTCCAAACCCACACCCACACTTCTTGCCACCATACCATAGCCCTCCTAAGATTCATGAACCAACGCTTATGAAGTTTTCTTCAGTTACTTAAGCCTACAGCTGTGTTGTTAGCACTTACATTTGTAAGTTCAAGCTTCTTTGGTGTAGTCTGTTGTAAGGAAAGAGGATTAGTCTTTGACTTATAAACTCAATGATTGACTGAATATGCTCTGGGTACCAGATACTGTCTCACTGATATGAATTTATGAAATACACAATTTTCTAAGGCTTTTTTAAAGTCTTTTTTTCTTAATTTTAGGGAAGTGTCTACAGGGTGTTCAGGGTCTTACTACTAGATCAGACTTGCAGTGATCCACTTGTTTACAGCCTCCCAATAGCAGGGATTACATGAGTGCTCCACCATGCTCAGTCTGTCTAAGGCTTTCTATCTAAAACAATGTATGCGGTTTGGGGGAATGGAGTGGAGGAATGTCAGTAAGTGATTTTTAAAAATATAGTCTTGCTGGGCTGGCCAAATAGCTCAGCATATTAAAGTACATGAAGCAGGCACAGGGGCCAGGGGTTCAATCCCTGGGCCTGCCATGCCAGCCCCGCCCCGGGGCACAATTAGACAGCCATTGAGTCTGGACATGGTGGGATAAGCCTGTAATCCCAGCACTTGGGAGGCTGTAAACAGGAGAATCACTAGGAGTCCAATCTAGTAGTGAGACCCTGAATATCCTGTAGGCCCTTCCCTAAAAATGCAGAAAAAAAAAAATATATATATATAGTCTTGCTACATAGCTCAGGCCAGCTGAGCTCTCACTACTATGTATCCTAGGCTGGCCTCAAATGTACAGCAGTTCTGCCTTTGTCTCCCAAGTGCTGGGATCATAGGTATGCACCACTGTGCTTAGCTGATGAGTGATCAAAGGTTATTCTCCACAAGAATTTCTACATAAAAGCAGGTTATCCTAGACTGAACAGTGTATATGTGGCAATACATACTTTGACATTAAATTTCCTGAAATTTATTTCAGGAGAGAAATCTCCAGCCAGTTGATGGATATGTTTGTGGATAATCACATGCCTTAACATGTCTAACTGTGAATAGTTATTAGATATTGGAGTTTCTTATTCAGGATAAGGGACTTTTTTATTAAAGTAAGTAGAGACATTTTTATTCTATGAAATAAAAACATCAAATATTTTTAGGGGAAAAATATATGGACTTATTTAAACTTAGTACAGATGTGTTCTGTGTGAATCAGTAAATTGTCATACATAGCATGTGGGTCTTGTCACTTGGAACGCCCTTTGTCAGATCGCATCTGGGTCTGAGTATGCCATGTTTGACCTGGAAGGTGGCTATTTCTACACGGGAGGTGCTTTGTGATTTGAACTTGCTAGTGAGGGCTGGGGAGGTAGCTTGGTGGTGTAAGTACTTGCCTGGCAAGCATAACGACGCAGGTTTGGTCCCCAGGTCCACATACAGTGCCCATGTGGCATACACCTATAACCACAGCACTGGGGAAGCTGGGACAGGAAGATTGCTAGAAATCTGAGCTGCATAGCGAGACCCTGTACCAAATAAATGAATAAATAAATAAATAAATAAATAGAAAAAATAAATAAATAAAGCAACTGTCAAAACTAAATAACTGGAGATTTAGATTTAGTTTAATTATACGTGATACTTCCCAAGAGTTACTGCAAATAGAATATTACTACTTCAGTTCTACAAGGTCCAAGTCTATTTATTTATTTATTTTTTTCCCCTTTTATTTTTTTATTTTTATTTTTTTAGGAGAGTAACAATGGTTACTACATTGTGTATTGTTACTGCCAAAGTAGTTTCTCATATTACAAGATATAGGCGAGAAAAAATAAATAAACAACATAGGTACAAACCTCTGTTGTTTGGTTTTTTTTAAAGACGACAGAAAATGGGAATATACTTTTTAAAGTTTCTAATACGAGGAGGAGATATCATACAATGTCTTTTAAATAAATTGTAAGTCAAAGATACAGTATAAATCTTAGAACAAAAATTAACATTAAGCAATATTCAGAAAATTAAATGTTTCAAAACAATTGAACTAAGAAAAAGTTTTCATGATAGCACAAAAGTACTAAGAGTAAAACATAAGATAAATACTAGAATGGCAAGTAAATGACCAGCACTTCTAACAGTTTGAGGATAGGATATCGCACAAAGTTCTAGTGTGTTGTGGACATGCATAATAACCGTGACAGTTACTGGAATCATGTAGACTCTGGAATCAAGACTCTGGAATCATGACTCATAGGATGGAAGAGAAGTCCATTTGTAGGGTGTGCTGATGAAAATATTCTGCTGCTGAATACAAAAGAATAACTGAAAGACTACTACTATATACCACTTATTCTCCTGTGTTTAATTGTTTGCCCTATTTGGCGGGTTCTTTCCATTCTTATTCGTGGGGCTGTGATCAATTTGCTCCCTCTCTACAACATCATTTAGTAGTCTGTGTAGGCTTGGCTTTGTCATCATGAAATTCTTTAGTTGTTCTTTGTTATGAAAATATTTCACTTCTCCATTATATTTAAAAGATAGTTTTGCTGGATAGATCATTCTGGGTTGGAATTTGTTTTCTTGCAAGACTTGAAGTACTTTGTTCCATGCTCTTCTTGACTTGATGGTTTGTGAAGAAAAACCTGCCGTTATTCTGATGGGTTTTCCTTTAAAAGTGATCTGTTTCTTTTCTTTAGCTGTTTTTAGTATACTATTCCTATGCTGAATTTCTGGAATCTTGATTATTATGTGTCTGGGTGTGGTTTTCATTGGATTGATACTATTTGGAGTTCTATATGCTTCGGTTACAGGAATGTCAGATTGTTGTCCCATATTTGGGAAGTTTTCT
>NW_004524820.1:175966-211480 GCF_000260255.1 Octodon degus | reverse complement strand
TTAGATAGAGTTATTGCCTTATCACCAGGTCTGGGTCTATGAAGTTCAGATTCTTCCAGGTGGGTGTTGTTTGGTTCTGGCTGTGTGCTCCACTTCTTTCTGCTGCGGGCGTTAGAGTTGAACCCTTTGTGTCTCTCTGGGAAGATGTTCTGCTCCTGAATCAGCTGGGTGGGTCTTGCCTCTAGTCTCTTTGCAGGGAGTTCTGCTTAAGGGTTCCATGCTGGGCCTGCGCTCTGGGTCTGTTCAGGATCCTGTGGTCCCTCAGTTGTCTCACTCACTCGCCGGGCCTGCGCTCTGGGTCTATTCAGGATCCCACAGCCCCAGGTCATCTCACTCACTCGCTGGGCCTGCACTCTGGGTCTATTCAGGATCCCGTGGCCCCAGGTTATCTCACTCGCTGGTTGGGCCTGCGCTCTGGGTCTGTTCCCCAAGTCTATTTAAAAAGACTCATCAGTAGATTTTTTAAAAAATCTTAAGGTATGTTTCCAGGAAGTATTTTCATATAAATTTTTTTAAAACCTTGTGAAGTAATAAATAGTAGGTGCTCTTTAAATTTCATATCTCTCCCAATAAAAATCAAGAGAAGTGTGACATGAAACATTTTACCAGTAACTTTCACCCTAAAATCTTGATAAGGAAAAGCAAACTTTTGGGTCAGTTTTCAAGTTGACTCTTGACATTAATGAAGCTCACTGGGTAAGCTTGGCTTTTTTACTTATGTAAACACACTGTGAGCCTCTAACTTTGCAAATTTCACACTGTATTTGCCAACCATAAAATCTCTGCAAACATTGAACAATATCACCTCCTGCTACCCAGTAACAACATTTATAAGTGTGCTTATTCAGATAAGATGGCCAAAAGCATTTAAAAATATATTTTTCAGACGAGAGTTCAGAAATTTTTTTTTAGCAAACTGAAATCTTTGTTCTTTATTCTGCACAAATATTGCCAATGGACAAACTTGTCCAAGAAGAGTGAAGAGATGTTCTAAAACAGTTATGCAATTTTTTTATGGTCAAAGTTTGTTTTTTCACATTACTTTCATAAGAGACCCTAAAATAATTGAAGCTAGACCATTTTTAGAAATGTCAGTCTTATTGATTGATCATAATTTTGACCAAGGTTGTACTTGTCTTGGGGTTTTGCTGTATAAAACTTCCTTTGAGAGGTGGACCATTTGGGACCCCTCTTGTCTCTCAGGATCTATTCTTATTCCCCCTTCCTTTTCTCATATAATTCTTCTTACTCCTACTCCTTAATTTTCTGAAAACACATGACTTTAATATTGTCCCTGTAATGTTTTTAGTTTTTAGGTCCACTACTTGAGGACTCTATATATATTTTTTCCATTTCCTTAAGGCTCATTGAAGCAAATTTTTTGTCAGCTTGGCCAGCTACTTCTAATTCTTTGACCTCTTCATTGATGGAGCTTATTTAGTCTCTGTTCCATTATAATCCCATGAGATTTCAGAATTGATGCTAGTATAGTTCTTCCACTTGCCTTATTCTTAGCTTTTGGGAATTTGGGGGTCTGGGAACTGTCCACTGTAATATGTAAGAGTTATTCTTCACCTATATCTTGAGAGAGAACTCTCATGTAGGCCTCCTGCCTAGACAAACTTGTTGTCTTTCTCTCCTGCCAACAACAAAGTCATGATGGTGGCAAGATTCCAAAAACCCCTACTCTGGCTCTTATTTCTTCTCTCTTAACATGGTCACAGACTGAGCCCTTGATTACTGAGGAAGGCAAATTTAGTTTAATAGTGGTCCTCTGTGGGCGAAAACCTTCAGTATATAGTTGCTTCCTTTGCAACTCAAATATCCTTTTCTAATTCAGAAACAAGTAATTTAACTAATTCTCTCTCTTTGTTTTTGGTGAAACAAACCAAAAAAGAGACTATGGGAGGCACTTTAAAGGTTTAGAAGTGGTAAAAGCATCACTTCTCTTTGAGTAATGAAGGGATACATATGTGTATCTGTTTGTCAGCAAGTGGCATTAATTCCTTTTCCACTGAATGATTTTTTGCAATCTGAAGAAAGATACTAATAAACACAAAGTTCATACTAAAAAAGTGAAACAGCACTGAAAGAAATTGTGAAAACTCAAATTGTTGTTTATGACATAAAATAAATATCAACAACTTTTTGGAAATTGCAATTCCAATAAACAGTGAAAACATATGGTTTGATGATTTAAGTAGTCATTTTTATTAATAATATTGGATATATATATATATATATATATATATAGTTTTGTGTAGTATGCAGTATTATCAAAAGCCAAAAAAATCAAAATTAGAAGTAGGCAATAATTCTACAATATAAAAAATGGTTTTGACAATTATTATAAGCCATTTTTCTCTGTTGTTAGACCACATACAGTTACAGGATCCTACCCACAAAATATATTTCAAAGAGATAATTTTATTATGCCATTATAAAAATAAAAAGCAGGATAAGGATACTGGATCAACCAATCATTGTGTGTGCCAAAAAAAATAGGAAAATTTCTTCATGTATTCTGCTCAGTAAAATATTTCAAACAATATTTATAAACTTGAGGATGTTTCTTTTTAAATGACTTAATCTGTCAAAGAGAATGATGTAAACATTTTTTTAACAAGGTCTCACTGTTCAGACTCGCCTTGAATTCACTTGGTAGCCCACACTGGCCTGAAATTTATAGTGATTCTCCTGCCTCAGCCTCCCAAACGCTAGTATTATAGAGGTGTGCCACCTCATCTGGCAATGTAAACAGTGCTAGGGCATGAAATAGTACAAGATCTATTTCTTTAAAGTCAAATATTGATTAGAAGAAGGAGTATGAAACATTCAATTACCTATCTCATTCTTGAACCCCAATTTTGCTCCCCTTTTGTTTTCTCTTTTCTGAATACATTCTAGCTGGTTTTGTCTCGAAATGTGGCATCTAGAATTTCACCCAGTGCTTTCACTGAAAACTGGCAAGTGTAGGGAAGAGAGTAGTCTGATTTCCCCCCTCTTTCTTCTGCAAGCAACAATCAGATGGAAAGTTTGGTTATGTGTCTGGAACTCAGAAATATAAATATAAATTTGTGAGTCTCTGTTTTTGGTACATAGAAAATAACTAAAACCACATGAAAGGACATCAAAAGAACAGAGGAAAGACCCAAGCCCAAATGTAGATGAACTAAAAAATTAATAGTCCTCAGACAGATAAAGCAGTAGCTAGCAATAAAGTAAGAACTCATGAAATGTTGGGCTACAGATACCAAAGAAAACAACAGCTTCTAGTAGGAAGAAGTGCTTGTGGTTGGATATGGCTGGGGAGTCAAGGGGAGAAATCATTCTTCTAGTTGGCTAATGTATTACTACCAAATGAAATGCTTAAATATTTTTAATGTGAAAACAAATGGACCTGAGGACCTTGGTGCTGTAGCAGCATCACGTTTCTTCTTGGTTCCTTCCCAGTTGGATGAGGTTTGGTGGTAGAGGAATCATACTGCTTTAATCCTGTAGATCCACTATTTGTCATTTCATGTCCTTGCAATCATCCTGCAGCAAAAGGGAGGAAGAGAATGTGGGAAGATAACCTTATCTTTAACCACCTCCTCCTAAGAGTGTCCCATCTCAGTTCCACTCATGTCCCACTGTCAGAGACAATCAACACAAATTTTAAGTACGCCAGAATCTGGGTAATGAACTAAAACACACTAGGAGCATTTGCAGTCTTCAAATACCCCTGCCTTGCTTTTAACTAGGAGAGATTTTAGAGCCCAGTTACAGAAGTTTGAATTTACAACCTTTAGATATTTCAGCACTAGATTCAGTCCAACACTTCAAACCATAAGAACTTTCACATCTTTATTCTGAAATCCCTCATTTGCTTCCTAGCTTGAAGCCATTCAACTGGATCCTTGTTCACTCTATAGCTTTAATCAAACAAAAGATAAGGCTGTGGGGAAGCTGACAGAGCCAAGGTCATCAACCTGAAGGATGTCTCCAGAGGTTGTTCTCCAGACTGGTTCCAATCTGCTCATCAAGAAGCTGTTGTGTTGGTCAACCAGGGACAGATCACTGAGTTCAACTAGTGTCTATAGATAATAAATGAGAAGGAAGAACAGAGTATTCCTTTAACCTTAAACTAGAATGAAATTAGGATATAATCATATACAAATGAATTAAAATTGCTCTCTGGTTGTGATCTAGAAATAATTATCTAAAATATCTTGTGAAAATCCTGCATTATGATTACCTTGAACAAGGCATATACCTCTATGAAGAGTGAATGAAAGTATGATCTAAATTATATTGGGGGAATGTAGAACAACCAATGTAAACACAGAAGCAGAGGATGTGGAGGACAGGGAAAGGACCATGGCAATTTGTTTGGTGTTACTCCAGCCCTACCCAGAGGATGTGAGCATTCAGCCCTCTAGGGAGTATTGGTTTGATATAAATGGGTTCTGTCCTATGGTAGGCAGAAAACAGCAAATAAAACAAGGATTTGTCTTCATCTTTATAGCTATGGTACATCAAGAAGTTATGGTTTCTGCAGAATCTTACTCACAAGTGAGATTGGTTTTTAAAAATTGATCCCATACTAGGTGAGAGTAGAATGGAGATTACCAGAGCTGAGGAGAAGAGGAGACAGAGACTGGGAGGGTTGATGGAGGAAACCGCACCACAGGTACATAGGAGCAAGGCATCCTGGTATGCTGTTGCTCAGTAGGTTGGCTGCAAATGACAGTTATGTATTGTATATTTTTATAGGAAAAGGTTTTAAATGTTCTCACTGTAAAAAAATGATAAATATTTGAGGATATAGTTAGGGTTAACCTTACTTAAATATTACACAATGTATACCTATTAGAAGCATCACATAAAACATATAATTTATGAAATCATGTATGTGGAAAGCATACTTAATTTAAATTTTTAAAAAGAAATTATGATTTTATGTACTTAATAACACTGAACTACGTACCTCATGATTAAAACGATAACGTTTGTGTTACTTGTACTTCACAAGTAAGAGAGAATAAACTACAAGTCAGGAGTATAATGTTAAGTCCCTTTGACTGGGCTCACAGGGCACTCACCTTGCCCTCTCTCCAGCCTCAAGCATCACAGAGGCAGAGAGCTCAAAGTTCTGTCTTCCTTTGATCCTGGCAGAATTGTCACTTGCTCCTTCACCGGAGCATCTGATGCATCTGTGCAGGGAGCAAGGGGCAGTGGTGCGACCTGTCGGCCTGCTCGCTCATGAATCCCGGATGTTCTGTGCCCTTCAGAGGACTAGAGACCAAGTGAGGAGAGCGGCGACTGGTGCCATGGTGGGTTCCTCACAGTGCCTCTAGCTAGCCTTTTTAGTCCAGCAGAGTTCAGAAAGCTTTAAAGCAATGATGAATAAAATTATCTAAATTATTTTTTCTAGACAAGGAAATGAAGCCCAGGAGAAGCAGTTTCGAAAAGAACACTTAAAATACATTCTGAGATTATGAAGTCTCTGATAATTGTGAAGTATATGTTTAAGTGGATAATATGTATCTAATTATGTGTGAAATGCTAAATGCCTTTTAACCTTTTTTGTGATTCTGAAAAGAACTAAACAACATGTGTGGGAAAACATTTTTCTCAACTACTTTAATAAATGAAAGCTGATAAATTAAAAATAAATAAATAAATAAATAAATAATTTTTTCTATAGTGTAGTACTAGAAGTTAAACTCAAGGGTGTTCTATCTAGCTATATACCCAGCTATGTTCCTGGGCTTTTTTATTTATTATTTTTGTGAGATACACATCTCATCAGTTGCCAGACTGGCTCATGCTTGTGATCCTCCTGCCTCAGCATCTCAAGTAGTTCTGATCACAAACACGTTCTACTATACCTGGTCTAATTCACTTTTAATTTTAATTTAATTTAATTTTAATTAATTACTTTTAATTAATTTAATTTAATCACATCGACTTAGACTTTCCATAGATTTCCCCCACACGTATGTATCAGTCAAAATAGAAAGATTGCTCCATCTTTATCAATCTCATTAAAAGTTTCTAGCTTTGGGGCCTGGGGAAATAGCTCAGTAGAATAAGCACTTGCCTAGCAAGCACAGGTCCTGAGTTCAATCCCCAGTATCACCAAAAATAAATAAATAATAAATAAATAAATAAATAAAAGTTTCTAGCTTGGCAATCTGCTTGAAATATCATTCTTGTCAATAGGGTCATACTTAGTTAATCCCTGAGAGGTTTGAGTTTTCCTATGTGCCAGCCATCTAGAGTTTCAGAACAGAAGGACTAAGGATCAGGCTGACATCCTAGAAGGCACTGCCAGTGTCTGGCTGCTCTCGTTCATGGCGCACTTGCTCTCTAATTATAGCCTTCTAATCACCTTTCCTTGTGCAACAATGCACCTTTTATTAAATTTTGTACATCTTATGTCTGCTAAATTTTTATAAGAGTTTATGACATACATTTAGAGTAGCTGAATGCTTTCTGACAATGCTTTCATTCATCTTTAGTTTCAGTTGTCTTCTTGAAAATCTCTCATTTATGTTTGTTCGTATTTCCCAACAGTCTTGAAGTTAGGTGAAGCCAGTAACTATTTCCATCAAAAGAATAGGCAGGGAAGGGAAATGTGACAGTTCTATGCTGGGCTTTTTTTTTTTTTCCGGAACCGGGGATTGAATTCAGATCCTTGCATTTGCCAGTCAAGCGCTTGTCCTACTGAGCCATCTCCCCGGCCACTGAGGCATTTTTAAGAGCTGATGCGCCCCTACTGCATTCTTTCTAAATTATTTTTTCTAGACAAGGAAATGAAGCCCAGGAGAAGCAGTTTCGAAAAGAACACTTAAAATACATTCTGAGATTATGAAGTCTCTGATAATTGTGAAGTATATGTTTAAGTGGATAATATGTATCTAATTATGTGTGAAATGCTAAATGCCTTTTAACCTTTTTTGTGATTCTGAAAAGAACTAAACAACATGTGTGGGGCTGGCCAGACAGCTTAGTGGACTAAAGCACCTGCTCAGGCAGTGGGCAGCGGCCCGGGTTCGATCCCCAGTGTTCCATGCTGGCCCCTCCCCCGGGGACACGCTAGGACGGCGATTGAGACTGGGCGTGGTGGTGCACGCCTGTAATAGCAGAATTTGGGAGACTGAAAACGGAAGAATCACTATGAGTCCGATCCACATAGTGAGAGCCTGTACTAAAATGCATTTTACCCTTCCCTAAACTATAAATAAATAAATAAATAAATAAATAAATAAATGAATAAATAAGAGAAAACTTACTAGCATAAGAATATCCACAGAGAAGAATTGATAACTTAGCTTACAAAAATGATACAAAATGAAGACAATGAAATGATACATGGGTAGCTGGTCCCACAAAGAGCACACCATTACCCTGTAGACCCTGCACCTAAATACATAAAACAAACAAACAAAAAAAATGCATCTTCTGCTGCAAGAGAAAAATGAGGAGGTCTAGATCCCTAAGTAATTGTAGTAACCACAGCTCCCTGCTGATACACCTTGGAAATGTAATATTATTGTGCTGTTTTGTTTTCATTTTTTTTTTTTTTTTTAGATAAAGCTATCCTGACTGATAATACCATTCTTCAAGACATTTCTCCAGGGTCAGGGAGCTAGCTCAGCAGAATAAGTGCTTGTCTGGCAAGTGCGAGGTCCTGAGTTCAATCCCCGATAACACACACACACACACACACACACACACACACACACACACAAAGTTTCTCCTACAGGTAACCATGTTCTCATACCACATAACAGGCACACATACAAGTCTGTATTTTGTCTCTGTATAGTTTTCATGGTGTGATGGGTTTAGCTAAGCAGGGAGTCCTGTCAGAAGTCTGTTGTTCGAGTCACATCAGAAGTACTTACCAGCTGTGTGATATTGAGCAAGGTAATAACTATTGTGAGGTTTGTGAAATGAAGACAGCAGCTCTTTATGAACAAAGTAAAGGACTAGCCAGATAACTCAGTGGACTAAAGTGCCTGCTTAGGCAGACTGGGGTTCAATCCCCAGTGTATATGTCTGTAACCTCAGTTCTTAGGAGGCTGAAAAACAGGAGGATCACTACATTGTCTGATCTATGTAGTGAGACCCTGTAGACCCCGTACTAAATATTTTTAAAAAAGAAAGTTATAAGGTCATGGAGACAGCTCAGTGGACCTAGTGCCTGCTTAGGCAAGCACAAGGACAGGATTCTATCCCTGGCACCACATGCCGCACCAGCCCTGCCCCGGCTGTGCTGAGCTGACCACCAAGACCAGGCATGGTTGTGCGCACCTGTAATCCCAGTGCTGGGGAGGCTGAAACAGGAGGATCACTAGTCCAAGCTGCATAGTGAGACCCTGTACCAATACATAAAATTTAAACAAAGAAAGTTATGAAAGGACAGTGAATTAAAATATTTAAAGTGACATCTGATATGTGATAAAATTTAAAAGTGTTCAACGTGTGACAGAAACTTTATATCATTACAATTTGTATTAAAGTAAGGAATATCTTGGTCTTAGTCACTTTTCACATTGCCTGACACTCAAAGTTAAAGGGAGAAATGTTTAGTTAGCTCACAATACATGATGGGCAGAACTGGGCAAGGTGGTGTGGCAGAAAGGCACCACGGAAGAAACAGCTCCTGGCCAGCACAAGGCAGCAAAACTAACAAAGGATGACAACGCTGCTTCTGTCCCTTATGTTGTATTCAGGCTACTGGGATTAGGGCTAAATCAATGGACTAATTTAGCAATCACTCACCCTTAATCCCAGCACCCTTAATCTGAGCATTGCACCAAGAATCAGTTACACACTCTAGATTTAGCCACCTCTGAATAGGCCCCACCTCTGACTGCATGAGGCTTTGGGGGCACATGTACATGCAAGCTATAGCTTTGATATGCAGTATATGAGTGTTGTTACATAACAACATCTCTTTTTCTATAATTACGCTCATGAATGCCTAACTTTTTACCCCAAAATATTAGACGGGATTATAAGGCAAATTATAAATCTCAGATTCTCTCTTCTCATATAGATAATAAGCAGGTATTCCACATTTAGTATCCTGTTCTGAAGAACATATGTGTTCAATGACTTCATACAATAAACAATTTTCATTTTTCTCCTCTGATTCTTATCACTGTTAAATAATACAGTCTCTCAAGCTTATGCATATATTTCAGTTGAATGTGATTTTAAAAGTTGATCTTATTTACAATTTAATTTTTTATTTATTCAAAAATGCTCAAAAATGCTCAACAAATAATCAGTATCTTATTAGTAAGATTTCTTTTAATCAGTTCTATATTTTCTTTATGAAAAGACTTCTCATAAAACTTTTAATCAGTGTCATCTCTCAATCTTTGTTTTTCTTTGTTTTTGATTTTTTTTCTTTATTGCCATACCAGGGATTGAACTCAGGAGCTTGTGCTTGCCAGGCAAGCACGTATTCCACTGAGCTATTTCCCTGGCCCCTTCAATCTTTGGATACCTCATAATAGTAATCTTATTTAGTTTTTGACTCAAATACATTATTTGTACATATTTGCGTGGTATAGTGTAGAATTTTATCACATACTTACACTGAATAATGCTCAAATTACAATAATTAGCATATCTATCACTTCAATGAAGCATTCTTTATTATTTTGTATTGATGTGTTCAAAGTCCTCCCTTCTAGCTATTTCTTTTTAATTTGAATTTTCTTTTTTGTAAGGGGTTGAGAATTTTGTTATTATTCAGTATATTTTCTTATATAAATAAAGTTAGTCAAGAAGCTAAATCTGACTGAGCAAACGAAGAAATGAATTCAAAATTTTATGTAAAATTTCAAATTGATATTTATATTTTAATTTTGAGAGTAATGTATTTTAATTTTACATTTTTCTCATTAATACTATTGAAAATCAATAATTATATAGCATATTAAAAGTTGTAGACAAATATTGAAATGTGAGATATAAGATGTAGACAGTGAATTTTAGAGGAATATTTCTGAAATGAATACATAGCATGAGATTAATAGATTGCAAATTATAAATAAATTATTTATAAACTTAAATGAACATAACAATAAAAAGTATCCGAAATAAAAATGAAGAAGAAAGAATTTACAAATCAGTCATATAGTAGTTCACTGTGTGCCAAAATCAAGAAACTCATATTTATATAATTAGAATTCTCAAAGTAGAAAGGGGTTGGCTTCTGAATTATGCTCTTTGTTATTTTATATATGATACATCTGGAGTTATTAGAATATTTTTAGTTTGTATAACTGGAAAATATTTTACTTTTAGTTTTCGAAGTTGTATTTTCTAAGCATAAAATTCAATGAGGATAGATCTTTTTTTTTTCTTTCAGTCCTTTGAACTAATTAGTCTAGTTTCTTACACACTTGCTCTTTTGTTTTCTTTAATGTGGAATTAGATGCTATTTAATTTTGTTCTTCCATAGCTATTTTTTATGCATATGCTTTAATAATTTTTTTCTTCATGATTAGTTTTGGACAATTTAATTTTTGTGTGTCTTGGCATGAGTTCAAATTGCTTGTGAAAAAGTTCATTTTTCTTGGAAATGTGGTGCTATAATTTCAACTAAACTCAGAAATTTTAAATCTTTAAGTATTTACTGCCTTCTAGCTATTTGAAATACACATTTTTGTTCACTATGTTCACTGTTCTGCGTTACAGAACACTGAAACCTACTCCTCCCTTCCAACTGTCATTCTGCACTTGCTAACGGACCTCTCCGATTCCCCACTCCTGCATCCTTTCCTAGCCTCTGGTGATGTTATTCTACTCTCTGTTCCTATGAGATCAACTTTTTTGCTTCCACCTATGAGTTAGATTGTGTCATCCTTGTCCTTCTGTGACAAATTTTGTCTAACATGGGATCCTAAGGCTCATCCATGTGCTTTTAAAGAGCTGCTCTTCTTTTTTTGTGGCTGAGTATTCTGCTGTTTATATATACATCATATTTATAAATGTATTCAGTTATTGATAGACACTTTGGTTGATTCAGTATCCTGGATATTGTGAGTACTACTACAATAATTATGAGAGTATAGGTATCTCTCAATACACTGGTTTCCTCTGGAGAATACTTAGAAGTAGGATAGCTAAGCTATATGGTATTTCTATTATTAGTCTTTAAAGAAGCCTCCAAACTGTTTCCCATAATGAGTGCTAACACATGTTAATATAAACAATATAAAGGGTACATCATTCTCAGCGTCTTCCAGCACTTGTTATTTTTTTCTTGTTTGCCAGTAGCCATTCTGACTGGGGTAAAATGCTGTCTATCATGGCTTAGTCTTTTCAACTTTCCAATCCTTG
This sequence comes from Octodon degus, assembly GCF_000260255.1. Classification (NCBI taxonomy): domain Eukaryota; kingdom Metazoa; phylum Chordata; class Mammalia; order Rodentia; family Octodontidae; genus Octodon; species Octodon degus. The sequence continues at coordinate 200,128 of NW_004524820.1, read as the reverse complement.
GTCATCTTGAGTACTTTTTCATATACTGTACTGCTGCTTATTTGTAGATGTTCTGTTGATAAATGTTTGTTCAGATTACCTGTTCACTTCTAACTGAGATCTTGTTTTCTTGTAGTTGACTTGTTTGAGTACCTTACATATTCTGGATGATAATCCCCTGGCAGCTGGATAATTTGCAAACACTTTCACCTATGTGCAAGTTTTGTTGTTACCCTGTAGACTTGATTCTTTTTCAGCGCAGAGCATTTCAATTTGACATAATACCCTTTTTATGCATTTTTGCTTATTAGAGTTTTACATTTATGTATTTTTTTCTAATAGCTCTGACTTAATAGGTGTCTAATTTCTCTCCTTTATCTCAGCTCCCTATCTAGCTTTTTCATCTAAAATCACCAAAACAATACTGTTACCACATTTCTTTACAATTTTTTAAATACATAAGCTTCTCCAAAGTTTGTGATACTCACATGTTTCTTCTCTAGCTTCAACACTCGATGCTTCCCATATGTTTTTGTCAGGGTTTTGCTAGAGGAACAGATACAATACAAGCAGCAGGTATAACAAAAGATATGCCACTCTCAGCATAATATCATTAAATTCAAATAAAATAGCAATACTCTATTTAAATAAAAAATACAGCTCTAATTTTCGTTCTACTGCGTTGCCTTTATAGAAGTTATTTTTATATAGAAAGTATATATTAGAATCACAAAATAAAATAACTTGAATTCAATGCTTAGAAGAGTCATTGCATTGTTTTTATCTTCCAGAATATCTTTTGCTCACTGAATATGAGTTTGAACTTAATCATTTTAAAATATGAATATTACATTTTCTTTATACCTCTGGGGATATAGTAGGTTAACCACTGCAGCTGTGAAAGGTTCAATTTTAATAATGGAAACAAACCATGAAAAAAATATAAAAATGTGTAGTTACTTTCTCATGGAAGAGGCCTGAGAGTTCATGTAATTTAGTTTTTATACTAGTAAAAATCAGAGTCTATCTAGTTTGACCACCCAACACTAAGGCACCATTTATCATTATCATTCAGCACAGGTGTTTGCCCAGGTGGGGTCACATGGCCATCATGCTGTCCTCCCCACATGTAGCAGAATGCTCTGTGAGGAACCTGCCATCACTTCCAGTGTGCAAAGCAGAGGGTCACAAGAATGCCAGCCCTCTCTTGAGGCACAATTACCAGTGTACAGAGCTCCTGCAACTAGAAAGCAGTGGCAGGAAAGACAAGAAGACAACTCATATATGCCTTTAAAAAAGCACAATTTCCCTTGAATTTTTTTCTCCCAAGATTAATATTCAGGAGCTAGCACGTTTCTAGTTGTCTTTTATGCTTAGAAATGTGAGGATAATGCTAGCCAGCTGCTGTCTGCCAATCTTGGCACTTTAGCCTCAAAAAATGCTCCAACTTCTCTTTCGCAAGCTCCCTCAAAGTTAAATTACCATAAAAAATAACTTTCACCCTTACTGCGTCTTCCATGCTGAAAATGTCTTCAAAACTGTGTCTAAAAAATTTATGCTTTTCTCTTTTTTATTTCTTGCAGTTTTGAGTTTACCTTGAAGAAGTATTTTCTGGAATCTTTTATTTTATTTGTTCCAAACCTGGACGCAGAAAAATACTGACCTAGCCACAGGTTATATTTGACATTTTAAAAAAAAATAAAATTATGTCTATCATGTGATTTTGCAAAGGTAGGTAAAGAGAAAAACTCATGAGTACATTTATTATGTCCCTGATTCTTTCACTTTGTATTTCCTTCAAAGGACTTAAGAGCGTGTACTGACTATTGTCTCTAGTAGATCTGTACAAGAGTTTTCCTGGTCATTGAATGTGAGTGTTAGGAGCCAGATCAAGCCAAGACACATTAGCTTAGTGCCTATCACATACAGTCACTATGATTTAGGAATGTAACTTTATTTGATGCCCATAATTAATTACTGAGGTAGTATTTCCCTTTGTACATGAGGAAACTAATTTACATGGGAAAGTATAAGCAACTTTCTGGAATTTGAGCTAAGTTTGGTTTGAATCAAAGTGCAAGTATTTTTCACTGCCCTATGTTCTGAGTTTTTTACCATTTCATAGGCACCCATTTTATTCTCCCTTTTAGAGATATCATGGAGTTATCAAACTATGTATAATACAAGGATATTACAATAAGCTTACTAAGTAATAGGATGAGAAGTATGAAAAAGATACACTGGATTTGGGGGCATGGGGTAATGCCTATCCCCTAAGTCCAAATTTTCCAGTCTTAGATATGTTATAGTCTATTCTGAAAAGAAAGTTCCAGAATCAGATCTGGAATAGTACCTTTCCCACCCTGTCTACTATTTAACTTGTAAATGTAGGTAAAATACTACATCTGTTTGACTTTCAATCATATCAATCAATAAGAAGAAGAGAACAAAGTTATATGAAGAGGATAGTGTTAAAAATATACAGTGAGTGGTACAGTACAGATACTCAGTGATGAGGACGGCCTGCAATTATACATACAGTGGTGTATTATGTACACCACTTTCCTCACATCACCCACAGGCCTCCATCCTATCTTTCCAGTTGGTGGTGGTGATGTTTAAAAAGAGATAAGGTTGATGTTCAGATAGATCATATTCCAAGGCTGAGGTAATTATAGCCTAGAGTTGGAGAGGAGACATAGTGGGGAGATGATCTATTTTTAAACCATACAACTACACTATGCAATTCAAAGTATTATGCTTGATATAGTCATAAAATATATTCTGACATTTTCTTATATACTCTACATAATACTAAATTTGAGTGGCTCTTACCCAGATACAGGATGAAGAATTTTTACAGACCTATAGGAGGTACATTGATTTATCAGTGAATATTTAATGATGGCCAAGAAAAAACTTCTTAGATATTTGTGCAATGTTCAATGGTGCATTATGACCCTTCATACTATGTCAAACTAAGAGTTACCAAAAATTATCACATCATTCTTTGACCTAATCTCCCATATTGTGTTAAATAATGCTACTTCATGCAGATGAAGGGCTTATTTCACAAGAACCATCCACTGGAACGAGGCCGGACACTAGAACCTGGCATGATTTTACCAGAATGAGTTCTAGAGACCCTCAAAGGTTCTAGTCAATGCCACACAAGGGGTAGAATATCAAAGGTGGCCTAAAGGTGATAAACGTCATGGAGTTATCAAACTACTTATAATACAAGGATAGTACAATAAGCATTACTTAATACTGTAATTAATTACTTAATATTGTAAGTATTACTTCCTTACAATAAGCATCCAATAAGTAATAGGATGAGAACATACACTGGATTTTGGGGCATGGGGTAATGCCTATCCCCTACATCCCAAAAACTCACATAGGTTCTGATTAGGTCTTGGGGCATTCTACTTTGTTGCCAATGTCAACCCTGGTTGATCCTAAAGAAGGCCATAGATAGTGTAGCCGTGAAAGTTCATGAGAGAAACAGAACAAGATCTAGACCTAGATCTAATAGATAGACAGATAATAGATAGATAGATAGGTGATAGATAGATAGATAGATAGATAGATAGATAGATAGATAGATAAGGGTGACATTATGTAAACTAGCACACATGATTATAAAAACCAAAAAGGCCCACAATAGGTCCTATCCAACCAGAAGATCATAATTTATTTTCTGTTTGATAAGCAGGGTATCTGTAACTTCTAGAGCAAGAGAAAACAAATATCCTAGCTCCAAAAAAGAAAATGAGTTTCCTGTCATTCATGTTTTTGCATTTTATGACCCTCAATGTATTGGATATGTCTTTCCACTTTGGTCATGGTGGATCTTCATTAATTAGTCTTTTTCAAATTTCAGAGGGTTTTAGAAATTCTCTGAAAAGGCATTCCCAAGGTGCAGTAACCCTTGGTTGTGGGATGCAGTGCAGGAACTTGGACAAAGGGCAGTCCCACATACAGAACTGATTATGATTAGCCCTGGAAAGGAGAATTCAGCAAGAATTCAATACAAATTCACTATGATTATTATTACCAGCCTAATACCATAATACCAGTGCCTGTGATCATTACATAAGCATCAATCTATTTTCCATAGAAAATGCTAGAAAGTATTCCAACAATAAAAAAGTGTTTAATTAAATGACTTTAAAGAACAATTAGGGGTTTAATTTTTAAATTATTAACAGAATCTTTGTGATACTTCTCAAGACAAAAGGAATTGGTGAAAAACTAACAAAAAGTTAATCTTGGTGGCTATAAAGTAGAGCTCTGTACAGTTAAGTGTTGACAAAGTTGAATCCTAAGTGGAAAATGGGAAACTGGAGAAATAGCTCCATTTTTACTGTGTTTAGGAGTTACAAGCAGCTACTTCTGGAACTAGGAGTGCAGTGGAGACCAAAAACAGAGGACTGGCTGAAAATTTATTTCCTTTTCCAGAAAAGTGACTGTTTAATATATGAATGCTTTCCTTACTATGTCTAAACTGGAAGATTATTTCTGGTGAGTTGGTCTTTGGCCATTATAAAAGTATACAATTAAATGTGGACAGTCCCCATTCATTTTCCAGAACTGGGAGAAATAAGACTTACAACTTTCCAGTGAGGATTTTGAAAGAATTTTTACTGGGGAATTTCGCAAGACCATGAGAAATGCTATACAGGTATTAACTATGGCAGAGTTTTCTTGGTGTCTCTCAATATCCATTCTTTCCTTCATGCATGTTAATATAGTTTGTAATAGGCATGAGGTTGTACATACATTGTAAAGAAATAAGACATTTCTCAACCTCAACCTCCCTTGCCATGATCTATTCAATGGAACATAAGCAAAGATTATGTCAGGTATTTGTTTTCTTTCCTTTTTAATCCTCCTCTAATAATTAGAATATGGATCTGATCTGAGCTTCTTGGACAGCTGAGTGCAAAATCTTACAGATGGAAGAACAAGATAGATCGTATCTGGATTTTGGTCACTCTAAAGTGCTACATTAGCCCAGATTTGTATGAGATACAAAACTTATTCCTTCTATCTTTCTTTCCGACCCTATTACATACAGTTGAACATATAATTTATAAGTACTACAAGCTAACCAAATACACAACTGGAGCTCCACAGACATATAATTTAACTAGTACAAAAATAAAAGATTTTTCTCCAATTAAATGGGATAGTCCAATAACCACGCAATGAAATATGTCCAGATCTGTGCTCAATCACATTAATTTCTGAAACAGCTTTTTAGTGCTTGCAGGGATTACCTTAGAGTTAAGAGGCCAACTAGGAATCACCATAAGTCTGAGGGATTCTTGAGCTAGCATAAAAGGCAAAGACAATGACAACAATAATGACAGCAAGAAAGCAACTTGGAGAAAATAGAAATTATGAAAGTTTCCTGAACTATTTTTTTAATTCAAGAATTGTTAAATCTTCAGGAAAATAAAATAGAAAATATTGCATCCAAGGGACAGAAGGATATCCCAAAAGAATGGAACAAAGACAGTCATAGGTTTTTTTAAAATTAAAAATAGGCTTGCACAAATAGTATTCTATGATAGTTAGATGGTAAAGTTGAAAAATATCTCCCAGAAAGTAACCCAAAAGGCAAAGAAGTAATAATTAGAAGGAAAAAAATTAATCTATGAGTGCTAACATCTAGATCATGGGAATTACAAAGAGAATGAATAATACTGTGTATATAAAACCTCCAAAGAATTCAAGAATAATTCAAAAAAATTTCTTAGAATTGAAATACATGTTGCCAAATTTAAAAAGTCCATGGGCCAGAGAGATAGCTCAGTAGAATAAGCGCTTGTCTGGCAAGCGCAAGGTCCTGAGTTCAATACCCAGTACCACAAACAAAACGAAACAAAGCAAAAAAAAAAAAAAAACACCCCCCAAAAAAAAACAGAAAAAGAAAAAGAAAGAAAGAAAGAGTCCACTATGTGTTAACATAATAAATTGATAGAGACCCACAACAATCCGTATCATTGACAAGTGGAAGCACACAAAAGCACAGGTCCTAAGAACAATCCCAGTATGTTGAGGAGTAACAGAAAGAAGCATCAGGAATCAGAAATTCACAGAGCATCTCAACAGCAGTACCAGAAATGAGAATCTGGCTTCTAAAGTTCTGATGGAAAATAATTTCCAATGTAAAATTCAACACTATTCATCCAATGTGAACATAGAATAAAAGTATTTTAAGAATGGACCAAAAAGGAGAAAGACACAGACTGAGAAAATGATAAAGCTAATTCAAAAGAGATGCGAAAGGAATTCTTAGAACAATAGTGTTCTTCCATTAGGTTTCCTAGAAGCAGAACCCAAAACAGGAATTCTTGTTCCCTTGATATGGAGGGAGTGCTCTGGAGAAAGGACAAAAGGGAAAAGCCATGAAGGAAGGGGGAGAAGGCAAGCAAAGATGCTGGAGAATAAATAGACTAAGTAGCTCAGCTACTTGTAAGTTATACTCTGAGACACAGATTAGGCTGCAGAGATGGCCCCTGTAGGCCCTACAGCAGCCGCTTGCATTATCATCTTATCTGTCTACCACTGACTGTGGTGGGAGGGGCGTGGCCTCCTGGCTCCCATTTGACCAATGGTCTTCCCTGAAAAAGGAGGCACCTTGGAGGCATTGGAATTCACAGAAGCTGGGGAATGACTGCAATCTTACTAGGGCATCTGGGTAACATACAACAGTGGCAAGAAACTGAGAGACAAGTATGTGATAGGCATTAAGGGCAAGACTTTCAGACTGGAGCAGTTCAAAGCCCTGGAAAACATGTCTTCAAGATAACAAAGCTGAATGAATTCTTCATGTGTCTAAGTTTATTGGAAGGAGATGCATATAACTCTGGAAGTTCAGGAATGAATTCATGTTCAGTACCTTTCTATGAAAACATGAAACAAAAAAGGTGAATAATAAAAAGCACTGGAAGAGAAAATAATCAAAGGATATTATAGGGTTCAACCATGAAAGCATTTTATTTTATTTATTTTGGGGGGAGTACTGAGAATCAAACTCAGGACCTCATGCTTGCCAGGCAGGTGCTGTTATGAAAGCTTATTAAATGGTCATGATAAGGGACAACTAGATGTTGACCAAAACAAAAGTGTGGAACAACTCTAGGAGGAGAGTGAAGAATGGAAGGTGGGAGCAGAAGAGCAAAGGAGTTTCTGTGATTGCCCACTGGGGAGCCCAGCAGTTGTCCTCTCTGGTTGTCCGGCAATGAGTCAACTGGGACCAGTGCTTCCTTTCCCGCGGGTCTATCCTGACGTGCGCTTCCACTAGGCAGCTGGCGCAGAGCCTCAAGGAGAGCGTCTTCACTTGCAGCTCTACTCCTATGTGCACAAAGGCCACGTTAGCACATTTCACTGCCTAGAATCCAATGCAAAGAAGGCCACAGGACTACAGAAGTGTCCTCATCCTCTGGTCCTCAGGTCCTTGATCTGCCTGGCCATGTCTGGCCCAAGCATTCCTCTCCATGTGACACCAAGAGACTGGCATCTGCATATATCTGACAGTCCTTCTGCCTGACTCCCAGCCTGTGCCATTTGATGACTGTGGTGCAGCTTGAGCTCTTTTCTGAACAGTTACATTGTCATTAGTCAGGAGATATCGCCGAAAGCCAAAACTTCCAAGCATGGGAGCACAAGTAATTGTGCATGGCTATTCGGAGGCACTGAAATAACTACCAAGAGATCAGTTAGTGTGTCTAACGAGAAAATAGGAAGCGAGGATGAGGGAATGCTATTTTCCATAGTGAATAATGTATGATCGTTGTGCATATGTAACTTCAATAAGATAGAATATATTTTTCAAACACTAAGCAAGTTACTTTACTGTTTTTCTTAAGAATACCTTTAAGTGGATCATTAACCAATGCTGGCTGGTTGTGGGGAGAAAGAAACCTTTCTTTATTTTTGGTACTACTACAGACTGATACAACCACTGTGGAAGTCAGTATGGAGATTCCTTAAAAAAGTTAAAAATAGAAATTCCATCAGACCCAGCTATTCCCCTTCCAGGTATCTTCCCAAGAGACTTAAAGGCACTGTGCCAGAGTAATACATGCATACTCCTGTTTATAACAGCACAATTCACAGTAGCTAAATCTTGGAAACACTGTGTATGCCCATGAATGGATGAATGGATGGAGAAAATGTGGTATTTATACACAAAAGAGCACTGCTCTGCCATAAATAAGGACAACTTTAAGTCATCTGTAGGAAAATGAAAGCACCTTGGGGCCATAATAGTAAGTGCAGAAACACAGGCTTAAATATCACATTTCCTCTTATATGAAAAAACAATATTTATATATATTATATATTACAAAATATATTATGTATACACAATAAAATATTACAAAATAAAAACAATAATAATATATTGCAAAATTATAATATTGAATAATAATATATAATATATTACAAGATAAAATAGAGATAAGAGAAAAAGAAAAAAATGTATTGAAATCCAGCTTAGACAATGCATCTAAAAGTATACCTTAGGGCCGGCAAGATAGCTCAGCAGACTAAAGGTCTGCTTAGGCCAGTGCAGGAATGAGGGTTTGATCCCCGGCACCATGTGCTGTGCTGGCCCAGCCCCCAGGCACGCTGAGCTGGAGACTGAGTAGGGCGTGGTGGTGCATGCCTGTAAATCCAGCGCTGGGAGGCTTGAAAATAGGAGGATCAGCTGTGTAGTGAGACTCTGCACAAAGTACATTAAGAAAAACCCTAAAAATAAATGTAATATTTTCTAAAGTGGTATGGCTCTAGCACCCTGCAAATCTTAGTTCTTTAATTGATTACTTATTGATATTTAGGAATGAACAAATTGCTATTTGATAAATTACTATTTTACATTAAAGTGCATACATTTCTAGAATGCAGGATCTGCTAAGGTGTACAGGGAATACATTTACTTAATGAGTGCTTGCTCTTGTCCTGGGCATTGTATTAAATGTCTTTATACTGCTTGCTTATTTATTTGGATTCTGAAAAAGACCTAATGCTTTAATTTTGATTCAACCTCACAGCCTTTTCATTCAAAAGAAATTCAGTGAGTGTCTACTCTGTGTCAGGCACTTCTGGGGGGGAATATACAAGATATGTGTGGTTCCTGACCTCATCAGGGAGATTGTACAGTACTTAAGAAGAAAAGGACAATGAATATACTTGGCCGATCCATTGCCACTAATCATTTTGCATTTCATTGATGGAATCTGTTTCTGTTTTTTAGAAAGTAGCTTCTACATTGATTTTTTTCAATTGCCACATGATTTGCTACAATTCAGCTCAGCCCAGGTGGGTCAAAGCTCATCACTATTCTCCTATTTCACAAGGTAAGTACATTGCACCCTATGTCCAGAGCTGCAGGAGCCAGGGGGTCTCTGCAACTGGTCAGATCTTTGAAGAACAGAAATCACTGCTCGGCAACAAAGAGACTGAATTGAGTTTACTATGGGAGCTCCCAAAGGCAGCAGGACTTTTCCACTGGGCCCAGTGATGCGTCTGGGTTGTTTTTCCTCAGACTTGGGTGATAGCTCAAAGATAGCTTACAACATAAACTCAGTTTACAGTGAATGCTTGAAACCTGAGACTTTCAAAGCATCGAAATTTCTTTTCCTTTATTAAGTTTACTTAATTTTACCTATAGATTTATATGTGCTCAGTTGAGATTATTTTTAATTACAGCAAAAATACTGATTTTTTTTTTTAAAAAAGGTCATCCATATCCTGCAGGTGCATATTAGGCTGCTTTTCCAGGCCGTGTGAGGCTCAAACACTTGATTTTGAGAAAGCAGGACAGGTTCCTCATGTCCCAAGCTGCACTGTTGGAGACTGTAAACCACCACGTCACTCAGGGCATCCTCCTTTTGGATGCAATTATTAGAGAATAGGTGAAGTAACATAGCTATCATTATCGTACATATGGCTGTCTTTTCCTGCCCTGGTTCACAACTTGTTATGCACTAAAGGTGAAGAATCTCTTTTTCCCTATCTTTATTTGCTCATAGCATATGGAATGTGCCCTTGTCATTCTGTCCTGCTCTGGTAAGGACCAGGTGCACTGTAACAGCAGGCGGACATCCGGCTGCCTCCAAGAGTGAGAATGGCAGCTGGTCCATAACTTATGTAGAAAGAGATGCACTAAGACACGAGGAAGAAGTCTCTGAAAAATGCCATGCTCATGCCCTAATGGAAAGTCTCTCACCCTTTAGTTACAGTGTACCCATTAAAGCTGGCCCCATTCTTTTGTGAGTGGACTAGTCTGATGGAGACTCTTCTGCTCTTCTCCTCCTCAACTGGAAGCTCTGTTCCTATTTTCTCTTCCTTCTCTTCTAAAGCTTTTGCCTATAAATTTGAGCTGTTGCTTCCGTTTTAACTTCCATTATAGATGAGACAGGTTCTTAGCACGTGCTGTATCAGGAAAAGCATGGGGGGGGGAGAGAGAGAGAGAGAGAGAGAGAGAGAGAGAGAGAGAGAAGCAGATGTGAGGTTTAATTGCTGAAACACACAAAAGCCAGGGACGGATGACAAAGAGAACATCAGCGGTGTGCTTTGCTGCGGGGACAGCGACTGGGGGCAAGGCGCCTGGCTCAGCACGTCAGCTGTTAGGTGGGGGAAGGGCACGGAGCTATATAGAGTTCTCAGCTAGGGGTCACTAGGCTCCCTTCGTATGCTATGCGGCACTGTTAGCAACTGAAAACAGCTCTGCTGAAAAACGTGCCTTTCCCTGCAACGCGCTGGCGTTCCTCCTTTGTTTGATGCTCTTAAGATGACTTCAACTGTATTTTTCAAAGTCTTATGACTCTACAGCTTGAGGGCATTCATCATAATTTGTATTAATTTCTTTTATTTTGTTAAATAATTCTCTAGATTAAAAAAATAAGGGTGATGTTTTTGAGAGGCTTTTCTCCCGACATTTAAAATCATTCTGAATCCCCGTCGGACTGTGCAAGGAAACCACGAGCAAACGCATCTTTGTAATAAAATTACTTCTGTTGTCTATAAACTATGTCCTAAATTAGATAAAAGCCAGAAACCTTAAATATAATCCGGCTAATACAACTGTATTATGATGCAGCAGTTTGAATATTGGCATCAATGCTTTGCTTAAAATATAAGTCGTTTCTATCAATATAATGAAAGGAATTGGGCTGTTTTTACCTCAAGTTCTAAACTCCCTGATTCTTTCTGCACACCAGTTGGCCCCTCAGAAGAAGACTCTATGGCCATCTCCCCAGGGAAGTATGAAATGATGGACCAAAACAAGGACAGTGCTGCTGTACAGCACACGCTGAGCTCCAGTGGAGGAATGGATGCTCTTCCACTACCCTGATGAGGGTTTCCACAGGAATTCACCAGTCGCTGAAAGAATGCCACATTCCTTTTCTTCTGTCAGTTACTAAGAATCCTTTTGAGTGAGAGTTTCCAGAGAAAATATAGAACGTCCAAATATTCATAGAACATTTTATTTATTTAAATTTTGCTATTCATTTATTTACTTATTTGGGACAAGGTCTCTCTAAACAGCTCAGACTCATAGTGATCCTCCCGTCTCAGCCTCCCCACTGCTGGGATTACATATATGTGCCACCATGCCCGGTTTTGGTGCCAGCTCAGCACGCCCAGGTGCAAGGGCCAGTGCAGCATGTGGATAGAACCCTGGTCCCTGTGCTTGCCTAAGCAGGCGCTTAGTCCACTGAGCAATGTTGCCAGTCCTAAAACGTTTTATTTTTAAATTTTGAGACAAAGGTCTAACTAAGTTACTGAGGCTGGACTTGCATTTACTGTCCTTCTGCCTCTCATAGTAGCTGGGCTGATAGGTATGTACCACTGTGTTCTGTTCTTGGAGCATTTTTATACTGAAAGATTATTTTTGCCTTGTCTGAAATTTAAATGTAACTAGGTGTCCTATTTTTTTCTTTCCTAAATCTAGCAACCTTATTGCTGTAATAGTAAGAAATTCATTCCTTTCTTGGATAAGAATCTTCTGTTTTCTTCTTCATTGAATTTAGGGAATATAGGAAGGGGTATAAAGATATGCCCATTTGACTGTGTTTTTCCACTTGAAAACACTTAAAGGAAAAAGAATTAAACAATCATTGTTTAGGCAGATTGGTCCAGGAGTCTACAAATTCAAAATAATAGTGTTGGTCTAGAGTTAAAGACTTACATATTCCCACGCTCTACTCCCATTTGGGACACAATTACTAAATAATTTTAGGGGAAATCCAGGAGATTTACCTCAATCTGCCTTTTGAAAAGTAACTTCCTCATGCTTCCATTTTCTCTTCAAGGAATTAAGATAAAGAAAAGATTGCCATCCTAGATAACAGTATAAGCAGCAGTGGTTTGATTTTTATAAGCCAACCATTGTTGAGCATCTCAAAGGTAAAAAGCCTTCATGTAAATATGTAATATTGATATTGTAAATGCTCTTTTAAAATTGTTCTTTTTTTGTTTTAGAGTCAGACATTTCATAAATAGGAATAAAAGTAAACTGTTTAAATGATCTCAATTGAAAAGTATTTGGCAACTCCCCTACAGTCAAATTATTTTCCTTTTCTAAATGCTATCATACTTAAAATATCGGCATCCACTCATTGCCATTTTTAGCAGTCTCTTTAAAACTCCAAAAAAGGATTACCAAAGCCTGAATATTTTTTAATGAATAGTCTTATAGGGAAGCTGGACTGTGGCACTATGATGCTATATTTAAATTAGTAGATAATGCAGAAGGTGTGAAGAAGTGTTGGTAGTGGGTGAGGATCATACCCAGGGAAAATGTTAAGGGCACCATAAATGCACTCTGCATGCTGTGTATGCATTTTGTCTTTCAGATGAAAAGATAGTTGCTTTATTTAACTATTCTCCTTTGCTTTTTTTCCCACAGTGCACTCATTTACTGTTGGCACTACTCTAATCCATTGTAGGCTGCCCGGACAGTACAATTCAGAGAGCATGGTGGGGCTTCGAGAGTTTTCCTATTTATCCCAGACTTGCTCTTGACCTTGGACAAATTACTTGCTTTCTCTGAACTTCATTTTCATCATTATGAAATACTAAAATGGCACTGGATGAACTCTCAGTCTCACCAAGAAGGAAAAGAGGAAAGCTGTATCATAGCGGTCCTATAATATGTTCAGAAGAAACCATGTACTATCTCATCCATCAGCATTTAGTCCCTGACTAGCCATGTGTTCTAGAACAAGCAGATCTCTGTCTCCATTTGCTCATCAGGATATAGGAAAACTAGTACCTCCTAGACTGTGGTGTTGTGATACTAAAACAAATTCATGTAAAGACCATATGTAAGGTACTTAGCATAATGCCTGACATACAATAAATGCTTCGTGAATTTTAGCTGCTAATAACTAACAGCAGCTATTACTCCCTCTAGCAATTATGTTTAATAAGGAAAAAGTTATCTATGTCAGCATTCATGAGACTGTAAGTTATAACTGGTGTGTCAGAAAACTATAGTACGTGTTGTACGAAAGAAGAGAAGGTTAAAAAACTATAGTCATTTCTGTTTCTAATTGATATTATTCAGTATAAACTTTAAAAGTTAAAAAAAGCATATTATCATCCCAATTAACTTAGATTCAGAGTGAAAAGAGACATTCTTTCACATATAACAAATTTAACAAATCAGAAATCTCAACTTCCACTTCCCCTTCCGAGTCATCCCCATGTTTTGATTTTGGCCATCCATAAAGCAGTCCTCTAAATACTAAACAAAGTACAAGGGGAAATGACCCATCTCCAGAGAAATTATTTGAAAATTAAATTTTTGAACTGTTCAATTAAAGTTATCACCCCAAGAAGACTTTTAATAAAAACATGTTATTACTTGATAGAGTGGATTGCAAATGCTTGTGACCAGAAGGATTCCAGCCAAACCGATGTCCTTCCTTTTCTCCTGCATTTCCTCTGCCCTCTCCCTTCCTCCCTCACTTCCTTCCTCTTCTTTACAATGCAGAATGTCTGCTGAGGGACACTTTATTGTCTATGGTACTAATCTTGCTCTATTTTGTCATGTATTTCCGTATTGTCCTTTGCGTAACTACCTGATTATTGTGTTTGCATTAATTTGTCTTTCTTTTTCCAGAAGGTAGAAAATATTAGCTCTCCAAATTGTTAATGTGATAAAATGTACACTGGGAAAAAATTCACCCTCCTCCAAAATGATGGCAGTAAGTGGAATTCAGTGTATCATGGAGCCTCTAATTCACACAAGATGTGAAGCGTGTCCCTCTGTCAGAACTTTTAAATAGTAAGTAGCAGTGAAGGGGTGAAGTAAATCAAATGGGAGGATAGCTGGAAAAATAAATGGTGAAGATACTTCATACTCACACTCCAGCAAAGCAAGATGAGAAAGTGGTCCTAACTGTCTTGAGCTATTACTGAATGAAGAACTTTTGGGCTCTTATAACTTAAAAAAAAGACAAAAAGACAAAAAGTAAACAAATGCTGAAGGAGACAGCCTTTTTTTCCTTGAGTCCCTCCGATTAGTTGTTAGCAAAACAAACTGCTATGAATCATGTGTTTAGTGAAAGAAAAAATATATATATTGAGATCAAAGATAATCAAGGTACACCTGGTTATTATTTGTAAAGACTTAACAGTAAGTTTTTAATGATTAATTTATCTGCCACATAACGCTTAATAGATCATGAGAAACATCAAGGGAGGAATGTGGTACTGCATTTCTAAAGCCTTCTTCCCCGGCTCTGAATGATAATAGGCATGAAAGCCGTCATTAGTCTTGTTAGAGGATGGTTCCTGGAGGAATCTCTATGTGTTACCTTTTAGAGAGAAGGTCAGGGAAGTCACCCCCTGGGACTCCACTGCAGGATACAACTAACACAAGCATAAACTGTATGGAAATGGCTAAATTATCTTTACTGAGACCTTGGTCTTTGGCATCAATCAAGTCCTTTTGAACTAGTAAAACAGATAAGCACCCTGCTGGCAAAAGTGTTACTCTCCTTATGCTTGTCATGACTGGCACTACAAATTTAACAATAAGCAGGTGGCTATTTGTCTTACTTCTTTAAGAAACAGAATAAGTGTGCAGAAAGACATGCAGTTATAAGGATGGTTAGTTTTAATGGGGAGCAGAAAGAAGGATTGCTGAGTGGATTCTGTGTCGCTCTTTATTTCTGTTTCTTCTCGAAAGACCCTCTGTTCTGAAATCCAGTTGTAACTGCTGTAGACGCAAATGAGGAGGTAATGGGAACCTGACAGGCCCAGACAAAGCACATGGACCCCGCATCTCCATTTCCTGAGACAGAGCCAGCATCCATGCCTCATCCTGACACCTGACTCATGCGGGAATCATAAGTCATCAATGCAAATGGCTGTAACACACTTTGTAAATAAAAATGGCTTGGAAGTACCAATTAACAACAGAAAATAACCCTCTGGGATGGACCAAAGAGAAATAACTGCAGCCATAAATAAGCAACAGTGAGTTTAAGTTCACTTCTTTCAATATTGAAAACACGGACCTCCTTGCTAGCCAGCTTGGAGACCTCACTATGATCCTTTTTTCATCCACACTACAAAATGTCATGCTTTTGAGCAAAGGAATTGAGGAAACACAGGACTAATAGTGTTCCAATAGGAGTTTGAGAATAAAAGCACATGTGTTCCAACCTCTCTCATTGGAATCAACCACCACCAGCTGCCCTAAAACCTAACAAAAGTAGCCAAGGGCAAAACTACTGCAAGTATGCAATCAAGAGGGAGCAGAGCAAGGGGCCCTAGGAACAGCTACAGGGCATATTCTTAGTGTACCTCCCTGCTTCTCCTATCTGGAACTTTCACAGGCACACACAGAGGATTATAAGGGTGAGTAAACCTCCCTTGAGTCTGAAGTGTGTTTCCAGCACCATACCAGTCAAGTTTTTTTGTTTGTTTGTTTGTTTTTTGTTTTTTGCTTTTTGTATTGGGTACAGGGTCTTACTGTGGCTCATGATTCTCCTATTCTCAGCCTCCCCAGCTCCGGGATTATAGACGTGTGCCATCACGACCAGACTCCGTTGCCAGCTCAGTGGTACCGGTACCGGTATCAGGGAATCGAGCCTAGTCAGATATAGACTTCACTGATATATCTTTGTATCTGTGAAGAAACAGAGGCTTGGAAAACAAAAGATTTTGACTAAAAATTACATTTAATAGTCATATCATAAGCACCTGCCTGGAAAGCACAAGGCTCTGAGTTCAGTCCCTGATACCAAGATAAATAAGTAAATAAATAAATATTAGTAGCCATACAATAATACTATATGTCACGCCTTAAATGTTTATATTTAAATGCTTTGTAATGTATTTAAGCATATTATAAATCACAACTCAATACTACTTAGAATAGCCTTATGAGGGAGACACAATTATTATCCACATTCCAAGATGAAGAAACCCCAATCTGCTCAAAGCTGTAAGTTCTAGAGTCTGTGCTTTTAGTTATGTTTTATCCTGGGAAAAAAGCCTTCGCTCCCAGCTCCACACTCATTGTCTAGGGTCTCTGTTGACTATAAAAAATTAAAAAATAAATAAGATAAGACAGAGAAACTCATCTTTCTCTGCTCAAATACCTGAGCAATGGCAGGCAGGCAAACAACTGTGGAGTGATAGGAGACGAAGGAATGTGCAAAATAGTTGGGAAATGTAAATAAGGAAGCGTTTCATTCTGCCTGGGCTTTCAGAGAACGGTCTAAAGGAGATAATGAACTCTGGTTCTCATCTCCTTATCTAGTCATGGGTGTCTCTTTTGTATTGTAAACATTCTTTTGAATTTGGATGTAAATATACATAGTGTAGGTGCAAGGAATAATTTCAAACACAAAATCAAGCAAAATGTAGTGTCAGCCTGAACTCTTATTGCGGCTACTGTAACAGCAGGATACTTAGCAAAATTCAGACTTCAGAGCTTTACCTAAAAGGAGGGTCAACTGAAAGGACTCAGCTACCTCTCTGAAATGACACTAGCCATTGGCCATTCCAGCTTGGCTGTAGTTGACACAGGTTTGGCCTGAGGTCTTGATAGTCTAGAACCACTGACTACGCTGCCAGTAATGTCCTCGCAGTGCTTGCCTCACGCTGAGGGACCACTTCTAGGGCAAATATCACCTTCAAGGCAATGTTCCCACCCTTGGAAATAGGTCAGAAAGAGCAATGCAAGATGAGAAAGGGCTTGGGGAAGATGAGGTTAGGGAGTGGAGCAGGAGAGGGTGCAGATCCATACAGCTTCCTCAGCTCCTGCTTGGGCTTTAACCTCTTCACAGATGAAGTCTACATCTTGAAAGAACAGACCTGGTGCCGCACTCTGCCTCTCAGCACACTGCTGATGCCTGCGGAGGGCCTGCCTGAACCAGCCACCTGCCAAGGACACACTGCAGTCCTTCACCTTGCCACCCTTTACTGGCTTGCCCATCCTTTCAACTTTTTAAAAACAAGGTACATGCATGTAACCAAAAATAGTAACATTAGAGATTTATGGACATGGAAACATACTCTGTAAGTATCATTAAGTGAAAATAAGTAAGTTATGAGACAATGTGCACCAAATCCAGTTCTATAAATAGTTATCTATAAAAAAAGATAGGAAAAATTCATCGGATTTTTCCAATGAATTTTATCTATAATTTTTTTCTTGTGGTTATCTTAATTCTCCATTAATAATAAATATGTATTTATTTAAAGAATAACTATTCTAGGGCCAGGAGTACAGCTCAGGAGCCCAGCACCTGCCTGGCAAGCACGAAATACTGAGGCAAATTCCTAGTACCCCCCAGATAAAGAAGAAAACTATTCTATGTTTTCCTAGAAAGTGAGAGATTCTTGGATAGGTTTGAATAGTTATTAATTGTCTTCATGGGTTTATTTTTAAGGTGCTCAATTGACTGAGGTTATTCAGGATAAAGAACAAGACTTTAACAGCAGGAAAAGAAGAATGTTGATGAGCTGGATTTGTCAACTTCGTTCTGGTGGTCCAAATCAAATAAATATTTGTAGATGGATTAAATGTGAAATGGTCCTTATCACTGAGCATATCCTCAGAATCTGGATATTATGACTTCCCTGCCCACCCACCACATCAAAATCAGGATATCTCAAGATGTAAAAGGATACCAGTAGATGTTAAAAGAAAAATCAAATGGTTAGAGAGCCAAATTAATTTCAGAAACCCTAGAGTAAATAATGCAAAATAGGCTATTTGTCTCAGCCTTAATTATGCTAACATGCATTTGATTGTCTCACAAAATGACTGAATCAATAAAAGTTTGTATATTTCATATTTATATTTATCCCTGGAATCCTATTTTTTGCCAAATCATTATGCAAGGCTAGTGATAAGTGAAAGACATCAGGGCAATATTGTTCTAAGTAGTAATCTAGTCATACTTATAAATACATGTACTAAAACCCTCAGGGGAATTTAAAAATGGTTTACCAAAATATTAATCTATTGTTTTTACCAACAATTTTCACTAATTTAGAAAACTATGATATTTGTGATGATGTAACTAAATGCTACGGGTTTCTGTCTTGGTAAATGCAAAACCAGGAAGCACAATCAGGAGATAAAAGAATAGACAGAAGTTTATTTTTTGTGGCAAGTAAAGAGCACTGGAGTTACTTGCAAAACAGTGCAGACATGATTCTGAATATTTCAGTTTAAAGCTATAGAATATACGTTCAAAAAGACCATCCCGCCCCTAGGGTGCGCTGAGAAGGCGATTGACACTGGGCATGGTGGTGCATGCCTGTGTTCTCAGTGCTTGGGAGGCTGAAAACAGGAGGATCACTATGAGTCTGATCTGTGTAGTGAGACCTTGTAAACCCTGTACTAAATACATTAATTTTTTTTTAATTAAAAAAAAGAAAGAAAGATGACGGGCCCAGAAGATTCTGGCTAGAGACTTTGGCAGTGTAATGAGCGAAGTTTACTCTAGGCTGCCTGAAAAAAGCCTTGGCTTGTTCTGAAGAGTTTTAGTTGAAATAAAAAGAAACAACAACTTTGGAGAGGCATGAGCTGCTTTCTTCCTCACAAGTGTGGAAATTTGCCCTAAAGCGCCTTCCTTAGTCACTGGCTAACCCTGACACTACCTGAGTAAAGTAGCTGCCTTACCAGGAGCACGAATTTCTTCCCAACGGGTGTGTCTGCCCTTCAACTAATATCTGTGAGTTCACTTGCAACTAAATGGGGCCCATCTGTAAACAAAATAAAATGGACACCTGTCACTGTCATTCCTTTGTGTAATCACCAGTTTATAAATTTACACACCATGAAAAGCTTAATTTATGTTCATATGGTGTGAAAATTGCAAGGAAAACTTGAAATTAATTACCTTTTTTAAACAAAGCAATTGAAATTTATTACACATGGAACAGGGATTTTTTTCACATGTCATAAACCTTCTGGAAATACACTCATGAAATATGAGTTAGGCGAGTGACTCACGCCCTAACAGGTCTCAAGATGTACAAGCAAATTAGACGCTTGTGACTCCATTTCCCAGTCCTGCAGCTTTTGCAGACTTGACCCAACAGTACGATCCTTACTTAGGGGTTTATTCAGAAATCTTCTTCAGGTTCTACATAACCTTCTGACTTTTGGAACCAAGAAGTTGAGAAGCTAAGATTGTGAGTTTTCTCACAGCCTAGCGGTAGACACCAGTTGAAGCGCACCTGGAAATTCATTTGGCTGGAGACCAGGGGTGCTCCTGGGACTGTTTTATTTTCTTGGAAGTATTATTTTATTTCACACTGGAATAAGCTGATTAGTATGTAGAAAAGCAATAGTCCTTTGACTTCCACAAATGCAATTTGATGTTTTATTCTAGGCTTCCTGTCTATCCTGCATATATTTAACCGCAGAACACTCCACCACAGCTATATTTACTAGGTTGAGGGGCTTGGGAGATGTAGACTTCCTTGAAATCTTGCTTGAATTTGCATGTGAAAAGAAAGAAATGCTTTTGAGTAATTAGTCATCTGAAATTCTACACCATGGAGAAAAACTTTGCTTTTGGATATTTATGAAGAGAAAAATCCATATGAACAATGAATACAGTATTGATGTGTTAGGGGGAAGGAGCTGGGTTAGTACATCACATTGAATTTCATCCAAGCAATGGTAAAAGCAACATTTTCACTTTCATACAAATAACAGACAAATGGAAAATGACACAATGCTATTTTTTCACAATTTAAATATATTATAATAATTCTATGATTTTTGAAAAGCCCTTTCTTTTTGACCTTCTATTTTCATGCCATATTGGAGAAACTCATGATCAATATGTATTGATTTGATCACTAATTGCATTAATTTTGCTTTAGAAATTAGAAAGGCTCTAATGAGAATGTGAAGTCACTTCAAGATACTACATTACAGGCAGGCTAATTTCGCTGGACTCTGTGCATCAGATTATTTCATTATGAACCATCAATTACCATACAAACGAATGCAATAAATAGCCTTTTCTGAGTAGATTTACATTTTTGAATTCATCTACAAATTTCAAGAGCTTAAGTTAATTTATATCCTAATATCATATTTAATATACAAATAGTTTAATCATGAAAGCATTATCTACATAAACTCTTACTCCATCTTTCCATATTATGCTTTTAATAACATTTGAAATAATCTTTTTTTATATTTGTCCATACTGCATTTAATCTTTTAAAGAAAAGTTGAGAATAAATGTTTTGCTGAAATCTTCCATTCTACTGTTTAACAGTTGGTACAATAAAATCAAGAGAAGAAGAAGTATGCTGTTAAAGATTTATAAAATAACAGGGATATGAAATAGTCAAGTTGGTTTGGAAATTGTTTTATTTTCAAAACCATATGCTAAAGTAACATGCCTAAATACAAGACAATAGTATCTTCTAAGTTCTGATAACATATTTCTGCTGCTCTCAAAAACCTATTTCTCCAATGAAATTAAATATAACTAAAACACAACAATCCAAGAGAAGATATTTCTACTGTAAGAGTCTATCTAATTTGCCTTTAAGAAGTTGTGGTAGATGCAGAAACATAACCAGAGGCAAAAGTAGAGAAATTTCACATGGATATCCAGAGTTTGGGAATATCTTAAAGGAAATCAAGGCATCAAAATAAAATCATGCAACATATTGCAAGTAAGGGGCCAGCCAAATAGCTCAAAAGATTAAAGCATATGCAAGCAGGTGCAGGGTCCAGGGGTTTGATCCCCAGGCCTGCTGTGCTGGCTCTGCCCCTGGGGCAAGTTGAGATGGCAATTGAGACTGGGCATGGTGGTGCGTGCCTGTAGTCCCAGCACTTGGGAGGCTGTAAACAGGCGGATCACTATGAGTCTGATCTAGTAGTGAGACCCTGAATACCAGATAGACCTTTCCCTAAAAATACAGACAAAAAAAAAAAAAAAACCCAAACAACATTTTGTAAGTATTTCAAAGCTCATTCTAGTCTCAGCAAGTGTATTTGTACATGCTTAAGAAAACAGAAGCCCTAGCCCTAAATATATATTGCACTGAAGTGGTGATGGTAAGATGCTGTGTAGTGTGTCACGATAAAATCATAAACACAATGTTTGTACCTAATTCCTGCTTTTGCTTTTATTGTATACATATCAATTTTTAAAACTTATAAAAACAGTCTAATGGTTGAATTTATACCTGCGTTCATGATCTTGTTCATTGTCATAAGACTCTGTCACATGATAATAAAAAAAAATCATGAATTGTGATCATGTCACATAATCAAGGAGAGTAGAGTTTGCATCAGAGAATATGAGGAGACAGGCTCAACAGAGAGCAACTGACCTTCCAGGGAGTGGACTGAAAAGGCTTAAATAAGAGACAAGTGGCATGATTTAGGGCTCCAGGAGGACCATAACCTTCTAGCAGAATTCGAGATTCTCTGTTAGCTGAGACAAGGGACTTCTCTGGATGGCCCATATTTGTTTGGTTTTGAAACAAAGGAAGGCAATGCTGAGGAAAGAATAGGAAACTGAGCAGGACCTTGGGAGCCAGTGCAAAGACTTCCCCAAGTAATACATTATGCTTATTCAGAGAACTATCCTATGACATTCACCATAAGAGTGAGATGCTTGCAGCTCTAGCCTTTATCTAGTTAATTGGGGTTGGAGCCAGGCATCCCCAGCTGTGGCATTATCTTGTCCTTTGAGGTGGCATGGCATCACAGGCCACTACAGGCCTCATCCAGGACCAGTGACTCACAGAGGGTTGCTTACTATGAATCCACTGCCCATCTCCAAAGAAGGGACCTAGGTGTGGAAGAGACTCACAGGTAAACATAGCAAGCCAATTGGTTAATTTTAAATGTTGTTCAGAGCTGCTTCCTAGTGGTTTCTACAAGACAGACTCACCCTGACCCCTTAGTGGCTACTATGCAACTTTGGATCTGCAACTCAGAAGCCATGTGTAATCTTCAGCTGCACTAGAGGCCTTCTAAATCCAAATTTGAATTTAATATGATGCCCAGGAGATTCTTGGGCACAGAGGTTGAAAAGTACTGATTTAGTCTTTCATTATCTTTTATAAGCATAGCAACTAAAACAAAGAAGGCCTAAAGATTTTATTTAAGGTGACCAACAATTAACTTGTATGTGCCTAACGCTGTAAGCTATAGTGGTGAAGGTGTGGTATAAGACCGATCCCATGGTGGATCAAATCTACAGGATGACTATTACCTGTGCTGCTGACTGGGTGCTGGCTAAACTTCTAACCAGCTTTGGACATTGCTTGCCATGGGAATAAAGAACATGTTTCAGAGTATGTTGATGGATAACTACTTCTGTAGCACCACTACTCAGGGTACAACAATTCTGAGATTCTCTTTCTCAGAATCTTTTATTAGTCCAGGCCATGAGTAAGTGTCATGACCAAGCCCACTTTGTATACAGGAAATTCAAAATAAAGGAAAATTCTTGTATTTCTATCTTACGTATTCACAGAACAAAATTTAAAAGTCAAAAGTCACATATTTATCAATGTTTCAGCCCAGAAATTAAAACAGCAAGGGACAGTAATAAGTGGAGGAATTTTTAATGTGGATACCCACAGCTGAGTGCGTACAAGGCGAGTAAACAGTAGCCTCAGTATAGACACAGCTGAGAGCACTTAATTAGGGACAATTACAACATTGTTCTAAGCTGCCTGCAACCTTCCTCTTTCCCTTTGGATAAACTCATTTAAGTAAATACAATGTCAAGAAAATGGACAAGCCCTTTGACTTCCTCAAGAACCACGAAAATGGTGTAATTCTTCTATCAATTAAATGTGCTTCTTTTAACTGGCATGATTAAGGGGAATTAGATCTAACATTTCCTTTAAAATTCATGCAGCAACACACATGCTATTTATGAGTTTCTTAGTATTGAATATATAGCAAAATCATTCTCTTTAAAAAGTATATTTACCACACAGCAACCTTGTTCTTATAGCCTTGCATGAAATAACTAGAAACATGTTTTGAATAGTTTTCCAGCTAATTGATGTACAAAACTATTATAGAAATAAAAAAAATTGGGATATTTTGTTAATATGTATTCAGGAAATTTTTTCCAGAGTATTATGAATTCAGTTGCACTACCAAAACTCATGCAAAGCTAGGGATACAGATCACAGTTATGATTTCATCTAAAGACTATTACAGATTACATTATATTTATCCACAAGACAGCGTCTGAATCTGACCTGAGAAGAGGTATGTTAGAAGGATAATGTTAATAGCAAATTCAAGGTGTAGGCAGGTAACAATGCCCAAGTAATTTGGAGATAGACATCTACAACTTTAGCAAAAGAATAGGGCAGTCAGATTTCATAAGCTGCATGCAGAAGCTTGAAAAATCAGCCAACAGATAGTTGATGTATGTGTAAAAGCATATAAATATGGACATGGGACTATATCTATGTCTATCTCTATATATGTATATCTTTTAGTTCAATATTTCAATATGTGAGAATGCTAAATATATAATTTTAATGAAATTTGTCACAGCAGAGAAACTTCAAAATTATAATTATCTTGAAAAGTTACTTTTTTTTAAATTTTTATTTATTTATGTGTGTGTGTGTGTGTGTGTGTGTGTGTGTGTGTGTCCAGCTCAGCCCACCAGG
>NW_004524820.1:159424-175866 GCF_000260255.1 Octodon degus | reverse complement strand
GTGGTGCTGGGGGATTGAACCGTGGTCCCTGTGCTTTGCTAAGCTTGTTCTAAGTAGGTGCTTTAGACCACTGAGCCATCTCACCAGCCCCGAAAAGTTACTTTTAAAAATGATTTTTTTCCATTTAATTACCTGTGAAGGTTTAAATTAGTATGAAGTTTTTTTCTCAAGCAACTGAAAGAGCATTTGGTACTTTTCTAACTTTTATGTTCATATTAGCCAAAAGTAAATTTTAAAAATTCACAAGCCCGTGATTTTCAGTGCATGCCAATAATTATGTTACTCAAAGATTAAAAATATATATGCAGTTGGTACTTTCATATGGGAATGGGGTCAGGAC
This sequence comes from Octodon degus, assembly GCF_000260255.1. Classification (NCBI taxonomy): domain Eukaryota; kingdom Metazoa; phylum Chordata; class Mammalia; order Rodentia; family Octodontidae; genus Octodon; species Octodon degus. The sequence goes on along the minus strand of NW_004524820.1, from coordinate 175,526 downwards.
TGGGGTTAGGATGGGGAAGGTCATTTGTCTGATCTATTCACCAGCTCTTATTCAGTTTGGAGGCCAAGGGAAATGAAGGGCTAATCTACACTAGTTTGTCCCCAAAGGATTCTGGCCAACTCCATTAGCCAGTTTCAATTGGTCTAGCAAAAATCATCAGTATCCTGCTTTCTCCTTAGCTAGACCTTCTATTGTTAGTTGTGTAAATTTTTTTAAGATAAGATATCCAGTTATCTGTTAAAGTGCTTTAGAATTGTAAACATAGCTTTCTTTATTGTTCTTAATAATATATATGTATAAGTTACACTCACTAAATATGGTATAGTGGGGCTGGAGAGATAGCTTGTCAGTCTAAGCACCTGCCTGGCAAGTGCAAGGACCCAGGTTCAATCCCTGGTACTGCATCCCATGCGGGCCCAATGCTGAGCTGGCTACTGATACAGGGCCTGGTGGTGCATGCCTGTAATCCCAGCATTGGGGAGGCTGAGAAAAGAGGATCACTATGAGTCTGAGCTGTATAACAAGACCCTGTACCAAGTAAATAAATAAATAAAAGGTGAAACAAAGAAGATGGTGTAGTGAATGCCTGGGAATTTGGAGGAGCTTGACTTTTGATCTGTGGACACATGCTAACTTTTCCCCATGCTGTCTTTGTCACAATCCCTTTGCTCTTTACTTTCTTCTTCACTGTCCTTGGAGACACCTAAAATGTCCCCTTCCCTTGAAGGCTGTCCAGACTGGTCCTAGGAATTTTGTGCTGTCCTCAGTTCTAAATTTCTTTTTAGCAGACCTCTAATTAATCCCTTTGTACTGTGATTTAGTCATTGGAATTCAGATGGATCACCTTTCAAAAGGACATTTTAATGAAATCAATGAAGATGTTGCAAAAGACCCTTCACAGTCATTGCAGGTATTACTCAGATATTTATCAATTTGAAAATATCAGTTTTCTAATTACTTGTTGTGTTAGGAAGACTGTGAAAATTGAGAGGGGTTATGGTTAGCATTTCTCCTAGCTGCACATGAGTAGTCTAGAAAGTATCTTTGTCCTAAGTTTCATGCAGACACAGAATTGATGAAAGCCCTGAATCTTTGTGAGTTGTTGATATATGGGTCTTTGATCTATTTTGGAAAAGGGATTTAAAATACAGTTTCAGGTTAGCAAAATGCAGTCTCATTTTCCTAGCCTCACTGCTTCCATGGCCAAGTCATTTCATAAAACAATAATTAAAATAATGTAAACATTATTTCGGGCAGATTTATTGGCTACACAATTTAGTAAATAATTTAATTCCTCTAAGCATTATTTTTCTCGTCTTCACAGGAGGGATAAGTAGCTTTATTGAGTTGCACGTAATAATTGAAAAATATACCTGTAGAGCTTAACTAAGAGCCTAACACTTTCTTTCTTTCTTTCTTTTTGGATTTTTAGGGAAGGGTCTACACGGTGTTCAGGGTCTTACTAGTAGATCAGACTCATAGTTATCAGCTTGTTTACAGCCTCCCAAGTGCTGGGATTATAGGCGTGCGCCACTGTGCCCAGTCTCAATTGCTGTCTCAGCACACCCTGGAGGTGGGGCTGGCCAGCCAGGACAGGGGACAGAACCTCTGGTCCCTGTGACTGCTTGCAGGCACTTTAATCTGCTGAGCTATTTGGCTGGCCCAACACATTCATTATTGACATTGTTGTTGGTTATATAAAATCCAGAGCTTATGGTAGTCTTTGGAAAAGTCTCAAATGAGTACCTTTGTTTTCAACTTTTTCATTGCATATTTATTCAAAACCTACTGTGTAAGTCTTCAGTGTCTAAAAATCATCTTCTGAGCGATTAGAACATGTCTGATATTGTAAAGAATGAAGGTCTCTGCCCTCAGTGAGCCCATAACTTCTTCAGGGCTATAGCACTGTTCTGGTGAGACAAGCATCAGGTGTTCCCTTCACTCACCTGCACCAACACCTGAGGTGCACAACACCTGTGTCACCTGTAGGACAGAATGGGGATAGCAGCTTCTCTAGTTCCCTGCCTCCTGCAAAGATAAGCAGAACCACTGGTGCTGTGCACTGAGCACGTATGACTGCAGGGATGTGTCTTGCATTTGCAGGCTCTTCTGGGAAATGTAGGGCAGGTAAACTAGATCTATTTCTGTGTTGGGTGTTAATCATTGAATGGAGAGAATAAAAAATGTTTGACCTATTTAAAAATAAGCAAATAACTCAATTACTTCTAAAAATTTTTTCCAAGCTTCTTCTGTTGGACTCAGCAAGGGACCCTCAAGTGACAGCAGCCACAGAGAAGAATGTGGAATAAACAAATGCTGCATGAGTGGTGATGGCCTCCCAGAAGAGGCGCTGGAAGCAAAGGGAGGCTTGGGGATTCAGGGCTTATTTTTATGGAATTAGATTTTAAGAATTCAATCAGAGTAGTTATTTAAAGGACTTTAGTTAATAACCCAAAATAACTTGGAGTTAGAATTTTACCTTTTATTGTTGTATTAACAAATGGACACTTCATACCTTTTAAAAACCTCGAATAAGACACCCCCCCACACCAGTTATCACCTCAGACTTGCAATCAGCTCCCAAAGAAGGGGCACTGGGAGAGAAGCTGTCAACTTGTTGCTGGCAGCTCAGTCTTGCCATCCACGAGGGCTCTTCACCCATAGCAAGCACTCACAGAGCTCTCCCAGCTGCCTGTATGAGTCCTGACCCTGCTACCGTCCTCCTTCGCATGCACCCTGGAGCTGAGGAAAGGCCTGAAACTTTTGTGCTCATGCCCTTCTGTGCACCAAGAGGCTGAGATACAGGGCCTCTCAGCTCTGTCTTGGACAGTGCAGCAAATAGCATTTTTCTGTCAGGTTGCCCAATGGTGTATCCTACTCCCTTGACTGTGTCAAAGCCGGCCGAGGTCCTGTGGCTAAGTCTACTGGTTGAACAAGGGAAGCACTGCTGCTGTTCAGTCTTCATGACCAGCAGAGGGAGCAGAGATGCACGGCAAGTCGATTTTAATGAAGGAGAGCATCTTTAAAAATCCTATTTCATTAAAATAAAATCTGCTGAGTGTAACTCAGTGACGAAATGTAACATGAGTAACATATTTGTCCACTCTCCATGTTTGTGTGGGCAAAGTCAAAACTACAAAAGCCAGGGTGAAAATAGTTACTAACATTTGCCCACTTGAAAATTATGGAAGGAGTAGATATTAGATGTTTACACCACAAAAAATGTTAATTATGTGAAGGAGATATATATATATATTTTTTTTTCAAAGCAATATGTACAAAATAAATATGTAGAATTTGCATTCATTAAAAGTTAATTTAGGACCAGGGAGATAGCTCAGTAGAATAAGCACTTGCCTGGCCACTGCAGGGTCCTGAGTTCAATCCCAGGTACCACAAAAAAAAAAAAAAAAAAAAAAAAAAAAAAAAAAAAGGAAAAGAAAAAAAAAAGAAAGAAAGAAATGGAAATTTGGACTGGGACTATAGCTCAGCAGCATAAGTGCCTGCCTGGCAAGCGCAAGGTCCTGTGTTTGATACCCAGTACTGAAAAAAAAGTTAACTTAAAATGCACAAGAGGAAAGAGGTGATTCTGCCCACACTCAATATTCTGCTACATAAAGGTCAAGGAGGAGCACGGGAGTGCTGTAGTTGAGAGGACAGAGGACAGGAGTGTGGCATTTCAGTTGAGAACAAAGTTCAAATCTAGGGGATAGGGAGATAGTTCAGTGCCTACCCTGCCTGGCAAGTACAAGGTCCTGAGTTCAATCCTTGGTAAAAAAACAAAAAACAAAAAACAAAAAACAAAAAACAAAAAACAAAAAAAAACAAAAAAAAAACAACTCCAAAACTGAACTATATTAGCTGAATCCTGACATTGTGTTTTGACTTACTGATACAAAAGTAGGTGAGGAGAAATCAAGAATAATTCTGATCAGACCGCTGAGATTCTGTTCAAATTTTCAAACAGAGAAAAACTGGGGCAGCCAATGCTGTTTCCTGCTGCCCTTCACACCAACTCCTCCCTAGCGCATGCCTCCTCCTGCTGCTTTCCTTGAACATAATGTGCTTCCCATCTCAGAGAAAGAGTAGAAGTCTCTGAAACAGCCTCAGGTCCCTTCTGTCACTTTCTGGCCTCTGGGGTGCCATGACATTCCCACTGCTTTCCTGATACCTGGGAGGCATGATGCCAACCGGAGGCTTCTGGACCTGCTTTCTCCTCTGCATAGAACCCTGTGCTTGTCCCCCTGGGTGTCTACCCAGCTATCTACCTCCCATTTGCTGTCCCAAGCTGAACTGCCTTGCCCCTTGTTTTATCTGTAAACCATCCCCTGCCCAACCTACCTTCTTTTTCCCCACCTGGCATAGAATATGGTGTATCTTACTGCCTCTCTGTTCTTTCAAGTGCAGGGATTTCTGTCATTTTGCTTCTTGCTGTTGAATGAGTGAATGAAAAGAATAAAAAGTTTAAATTTCCATTGTACAAATAGTTTAACTTATATACACAGCATTGGAAAGAAAAGCAACTTTTTGCTTAATAAAGGCAACAATCTATACATATTATGGTTCTTTTGGTTTTCACTAAAAATAATTTTTAAATTAGTAGTTGCAAGATTGATTGAAACTACTAATTGATTGAAATTCTAATTATTTGGCCCTGAGAGCAAGTGTGTTCATAACTTGAACATATCCCCACAAATAATTATTAGTCCCTTATCTCTCCTGGAGTCATATAGGCCATCTTGAGAAACTAACATTAACCAATATATAATACCCATTTATAGTCATAGCATTCTTGGTAGTGGGACTGAAAGCCCTTTTATGTTTTATACTAATATTATATGAATATTAGTGAATTATGTGGTATAAATTTTTATGAGGTCTCTTCTATAAATATGTGTTCCATTGGTTATAGTTTATGCATATTTAGAATTTGTTTGCCTTATCCAACTTTCATGTATTACTTACCTGGTAGGAAGGCTTAGCTTTCTACCATGCTGTTTTTTTCCTGAGGATGAACTTGCATATGTTTTATATCTGTAACATTTACTCACTGCACTACCTTATTATCTGATGTATTTGTATTAATTTTAAGAGGTACTCATCTGAAACAAGGCATTTACTTAATTACTTGAGTTTTATTTGTTTGCTTTTTCTCTTGCCTTGATTAACATAAGAATCTAGCAGGAAAAAAAATGCATAAGCATTTCCAGAAAGAAAGTGAGCTCTACAAAGAAAATTGTAGAGAATGTTTTTCTAAAAAAAATATTAAAAATAAGCAAAGATAATTAATTTCTTGAGCTTTCTTTGTTTCTTTCTCCAGCTTATTAAATAAACCTTTTTTGGTGTATTACCATATTCAAACCTAATGTCTTAACCTATATTATTTCATTTTTCAATTTAATTAATGCAACTGAAATTCTTATATGTTTTTTCTTCCATTTTCACATTAAAAAACCTAGTCTCTTGTTTTAAAAGTTGAATCTGAAGAACTAAATTGGGAACAATTTATAAATCAACAGGGGTGGACAGATAATTTTGTTACATTTTCCTGTTCAATCAGTGTCTCATGGGAGTTTAGAAATAATTCTATTTATTTTTCTTTCTTATGTGATACTAACATAGTTGACCTACCATAAGCCATCACAACCAACTGGTTTGCTGGTTTGTTTGCAGACTATTTGATTATGTTCTTAATTATTTTCATTAAAATCTTTATGGAAGCTAAGTGGCAATTTCATGTTGGAGAAATAAAGCAGTGAAGATCACCGTCATGGAGCCTTCTTCTACGCAGAGCGCGTGGGATGTCATTCTCCAGTATCATAGCCTCGAGTACTAATACTTCCTGTAGCAGCTTAATGACTGTGTCAAGCAGGGATTTACTATTACGTTTAACTCATGCGTGTGATTGTTGTTAAAACAGCTGCGGTTTTTATATCATAGAGACTCTGCTTTGGAAGATAGATCCTTTTAATTTAAAAAATTTAATTTTTAAAAACCCAAAGACTTACAAAAAGTTGCTAAAGTCGTACAGAGAGGTAGTGTATATTCTTCATCCAGCTTCTTCTATGGAAAATCCTGTGTAATCATAGTAGGTCTTCTTAAAAAGACCTAATTATGTAAGTGCAATGATAGGCTCACTACAAAATTAACAAGAAGATATGCAGATTTCCCATATATTCCTTGTCCCTGCACACACTTACTGTTTCCCTTACCAACATTCTCTACCGGAATGGTATGCCTGCAATGATTGATGAATCTACATTGATATATCATGATCAGCATAAGCCTGCAGTTCATTCTTGGCGTTGAACATTCTGTGAGTTTGGACAGATGTGTAACGACATGTATCCTCTGTTACAGTGTCATATAGAACAATTTCAATGTCCTAAAGACACTTTGGGTATTACTTACTTTTTCCTCCCTGCTATCCCCTCAAACCTCATAAGCCACTGATCCTACAGTTTTGCCTTTTCCAGAATGATTTTCAAAGCCAGGAGATATTTACAGATGTGTATGGTCTTCAGCAGAATAATTATAAAGGCAACATATCAAGTCCCACTGATTATCTTTTAGAATGTGAAACCAAGCACTGTGTGTGATCTCTTGGGCAGCTCTGATATTTTGGTCCCAATGCCATTTCCATTTGCTTTACTTAGATAAATCCAGCCAATAATTTAATGGTCAGGAAAATAGAAACACAGGAGGAATGTGTAAAAATGGTCCACTCTTGCTTTTTCTCCCCTGATCAAAAGCCACATCCCTACCCAGATGTTTATGAGACTGACGATTTCTGGGCCTTATTAAAAAGCATTAATTTGTGAGGCTTTGAGTTCTCAATTTCGCTACCCTTTGGTCAGCCCAAGATCATAAGTGACATATTTGAATATCACAAATTTTATATCTTTGAATTTTATATTTAGGCATTATGTAACTCTTCTGTTATAGATGGTGAGTTTTTAAAGGCTTATTCCTATTTTTAAATAGAATAGAGAAAGTTATTTTCTGTGAGAATACCTTGTATGATGAAATGCTAGAGAAAAATGTAAGTTGTTTGAAAAGTAACCTTTACTTTTTTCCCTGCTGTTCTAAGTCCAGGAATCTTTTTTCTGCTCCCTCACAATAGATTTGGTTTCTTATCTCATTCTGTATGTAATTCCCTGGTGTATTAGTCACTTTTTCATGACTTGGACAAAATATCAGACATGCAATTTGAAAGAAGGAGAGGTTTATTTGGCTCACAGATGCTGAGAGTCGAGTCCATGATTGGTCGGCTGCAAGACTAAATGTCATGGAAGAGAAAAATGTCTATCACAGAATTTAAAAATTTCTCACATTCTCAGATGGAGAAATGGAAACGTCTGTGCTTATGAGGCACCAAATAATCAAAAAAGCAGCTGAGAGAAGAACAGTCCAGGAGCCAGACATACTCTGCAAAAATGTTCCCCCAGAGATCTCCTTCTTGCAAATGAGTCCTTCCACTAACTCCTTCAGCCCTACCCCTTCCAATGAGGTTGATAATTTTATGATCTGACTACTTCTCTAGGCCCTGATCTTTTACCTTCCAGAGTTATGCAGACTGGATGAAGAAAGAGAAAGATCTATGTGGACAGCTTCAATTATGGCCTGGGAGTATTTGCTTCACAAGAAAATCACTTCCACTGAAAGCCATTTTTCAGTGTAAAGGATAAAAAAAATCTTTCCTAAAAATGTTAACAAACACAAATGGTGAACTTATCAAATTTGTAGTGGTAATATATATATCAAGTAATCATGTTATATATATATATATATATATATATATATATGTACACACAGATTTATTTGTTAATTACTGTAAAAGTGTATCTTACCACTCTAACCATTTCAATGATACCATCTCCCTTTTTACTTCATTTTCTTCTTTTATCTTATTTGATTATATTTTTCAGATGATTTAAAAAATGAGAGAGCAATTATATCTGTCTAGGGATAAGAATCGAAAAGTTTCTTCCATTCTCAGATGTAGAAACAAACTTCTGTGTTCAGGAGGTGCAAAATATAGTTGCTTGTCAGGAACTTTCTGGTGCCATTTGCCTGGTAGATGCCCTGAGTTTTGCACTGGCTCTGTGTCTTTTCTCTGTGTACTTGACTGCACTGGCAGCTCACAGCAAAGAACCCATCAATTCAGCCTTTTCCTGAGCACCTCCATGTGCTGGGCAGCACAGCAGGCCTTGAGAACATGGTAATGATGAAGTAGGGCTTGTGCTGCAGTTGGGGAACTGTCAGTAAATCTGTAATCGAGCAGTCGGCAAGACATTGTTGGAAGGAAATTCAGATTATGAGGAAAACCGACCATCATTATTCCAAAAGCTTTCTCCCAATTCCAATTATAGGACACTTAAATAGTTTTTACTAAAGTATCAAATGAGCTGTCTGGAGCCAAATCTTTTGTAGCTCTTTAACTTATCTGTAAGAGTAATCTATCTGTCTATTGAATGAACATCTCACAAAGTCATTTGGTAAAGCTGAATGAAAGCCTTTCAGCTAAGTGGAGTATATAGTATCTGAGCTGAGGGGAAGGAAAGTCACCAGCTAGATCATCTGGGAGAAGACGTGAGAAGCAGGCTGCGGAGAACAGCAAGCACCTGCTCCTGCACACCATCCGCTCTCCCACAAGCAGACTCAAGAGAGTATTCTTTTGTTAGCATTTCCAGAGAGAACTTGGCACCATATTCCTCTACCTCTTTCTGCCTTCTCCCATCTCCCTCCTTCCCCAGGGAGTTTTATACTGGCTCTGTATGTTTTCTCTGTGTACTTGACAGCATCTACATGTATACATTAGAGGGAAACACTTCTTCAGAAAGGCACGTTTTAGGTAAATTGTAGAAAAGCATAAGAATGAGAGTATACTGGTAATGTTACTAACCTAACTTTATTTGATTAACATTATATTTGTATCTTAAAGAGAAAAAGAGTTCCATTTATTGAAAACATTCACAAAAGTGCATAAAAGTTTTATAAGCTAAAATAGTTTAATAACTAAGGAGAATTCTTGAAACCTACATCAGGGTAATACAAATTTGTGGATTATTAATTTTATAATTCCCTAATGTAAGCAATCACTTGGCTGCCTTACTTGGGCTTCTTGATAATGAAACTGAGTATTCTCATTTCCAGACGCAAAACACAACTAATTGGTTAACTGTCTTTAAAATTTAAGCCTTGTTGCTTATTTAAAAATCATTAAAAAATGGTTATGTGGTGAAAAATATATGAGAGCTCAAAATATGTCCCATTTTCTTCTGAAAATATACTTATATTAACACTATGTGGCAAATTTTGTTTTTTAAAAAAGTATTCAATGTTTCCTAAGCTTAGAGCTTGGGAAAATAGAAAACTATAGGATTGGGGGATTTTTAATATTCATCAAGAAAATTTGAAGAGGAGAATGAGGGTAAGAGAGGAAGTGAAGAGTGAGCGGAGGTCTCAAGCCAAATGGAGCAGAAGAAAGAGCCCAACAAGTTGTGACAAATAGAGAGGGGGCAGCTGCTGACCAGCCTGGTGACCTTGTTTACTACATAGGGAGGAGGGCTGGCCAATAATGGGAAAGGAGGAAAACCATATCCTCCCTTGGGGACAAGGTATAAAGATCAAGGGGTCTGTGAAGTCTTGCATGTCCGCAGTGATGATGGTGGTGATAATGACCACAGCAGTCTCTAGAGTGTGAGACCGAAGTGAAGGGGAAGAAAAACATACCTGCTGGGCAGTAGGAGCATTTTGTAAGGTAGAAAGCCTTCATCTGATTCCAAACATTTCATGGGAGACTCATGCCTGTTGGAATGGTCTCCCTTCTCATCACATCCCTGGATAGAGGAAAAATTAAGGAATTTACACAAAGTTTTCCTTAAGTATAGGGAAGTATCTCTGCATTTGCAGTTTTCCTCTACCTCCTAAGGAGAAACACCACATAAAAGCAGGAAGGAAGAGAGTAGGTTTGAGTCAGAGGCTGTCACAATGAAATTTTTCTTTTTTTAAGTAAAAACCCCCTCTGGGAGTATACTCACTCTTGACTGTACAACACATGAAGGGAAAAGACTGTTCCATTTGTTGTTCAATTTTCACATTTTTATTCTCTCTTTTGGTGTTCACTTTCAATCATAAATTAATTATAATATTGGCCACATTTATGTGTGTTTTCATTGACCAATCTATCAATGTGAATAAATATTCTCTGACAGATACCATTTCACAAAGACCTAAAAGAGTAAGACATTCAGCACAAGATGAAGAATGACATGCAGAGAATTTGGGTTCTAGGACTAATGTTATTCTTTTCTCTCAAAAGAATGAGACTCATATCATGAGATACAAGGAGTGATTGAAATGTACAGTGAATATTTAAATATTAAAAAATATTACAGTAAAAGACATGTTGCCAGTAATCTCCCTCACTTTGCACACTGGCCATCATTCTTGCCTGTTTCTGAAGCAGTTCTGGAAGTTCTCTTTCATAAGTGTCTTTGAGACATATAATAAAAAAACTATAGTGAATACTGCTGTCAGGTTCCATCCAAAGAAAGTCAGGTCGAAACATTGTGGTGTGTCATCCTCCACCATATTTATTACATCTGGCATGTGAGATTTCTGGCTTTTCCCCAAATCCAAAATATCTTTGAAAGGTAAACATTTTGACTTGATTCAGGACATCAAGACAGCCAAGGCAAAGCAACCAAAGACATCAACTAAGTTCTCAAATAGAAAATGCTTTTGAAAGAAAACATAATTTTGCTCAAGTGTCAGTGAAGTTCAATACTTGTCAGTTTTGCTGTGTGGCCTTTCACAGTGTTGGGCTGGAAAAGTCAGAAAGCATATGTTTATTTCATGTATGAGATATATGATCATTCACAAGTCATTCAGCTCCAGTCTCTGTATCTTCCTGTATAATACAGAAATAGTCATATCTGCCCTGATCACTTAACAGGGTGATTGAAAATATCACTATTTGGTACAAAATTTATTGCTTGTCTGAGAATAGTATTTCTAGACAGAGGTAAAAACCTAGTTCTCAATGAGAGATAAATAAATCAGTATCTGGTAGTAATGTACAAGAGCTACACATAAATGAGTTAGGATTTACCATTTAGGATATTGCTTTAACAAATGCCAAAATGTTAACATCTTAAACAAACCAGTGAAGTTGGAGCTTTGATGATATGGCATTGTTATTAAACAAAAGTAATATGGATATTGTCATAAACCCAAATATGATTAGTGATTAAGGAATAGAATTGGACATGGGGTGAATGTCCTATTTATAGCCAGAGCTATTCATATAAGGATTACCTATGAAAATAAGAGAAATTGAGACAGGCAGAAAGAGATAGAAAGGAAGGAGAGACATAGGGAGAAAGGAAAGAAGAAATTTACTTAACAGTATGAAAGCAGCGCTGTCTCTATTCCAAGGATTATTATTCTGTAATTTATGTCTAACTTTAGAGGAACTGTTCTGACTTCCAAAGCCAGTCCTGGCTTGTGTTTGGATATTGTCTCTTTTAATCCTCAGAAGTCATTCACAGTATTTCAAATTCCACTTTCTCATGCACTCAATCCTTCTCCCTTGGATTCTTCCCTGGCATTTAAACAGCTCAGGTCTTCTGTCCTAGAAATAACCCTCTCTGTTCTACACCTTCCTTCAGCTACCCATATCCCATCTCCCTTTCTCAGCTAGTACTACTGAAGTTTCTGCAAACAGGGACCCCACTTTCCCAACACCGCAATGTTTCCAGACCTAGAAAGTGAAGCCTGAATGAATCAGAGAGTCTGAATCTGACGAGAGAGTCTTCTCAGATTGTTAGTGAAGGAATTTCTTCCCTCCAACTAAGGTAATTAAAGTCCAAAGAATTTCTAAAGCCTCTGCCTCTCCTTGGAAAAATGGATGAGGAGTTCAACACTGGCCCTATCAGAGTCTCACGGATGCTGACTCCTTGAAAGCGTATTTTGATTTCTCCTGCTCTGACAGCTTTAAATGACCTCTACGTGATGATCTGCACAATGATGACTCCAACATTTGTACATCAGCACTACTCCACAGTCCTGGAAGCATGTGTTCAGCTACCCACTTGGCATCTCTTCTAGAGTTCTGAAATTCAGTGTATTTAAAACTGAACTCCTGGGGATTGGTGAGACAGCTCAGTGGACTAAAGTGCCTGCTTAGTCAAGCTTAGGCAAGTGGAGGGAACATGGTTTGATCTCCGGCGCCACATGCTGCACCCCCTCTACCCCCAGGGCGGGCTGAGCTGGCCAGAGTCTGGGCATGGTGGCACATGCTTGTAATCCCAGTGGTGGGGAGGCTGAAAACAGGAAGACTGCTGAGTCCGAGTGGCCCAGTTAGACCCTGTAGCAACCAAGTACATTAAAATTAATAAAAATAATAAACTTCTGACTTTTTTCTCCCAAACTCACTTCTCCTGGAGTAAGTGGCAACTCTGTTCTTCTAGTTGATGTACCTCCAATCTCGGCATCATTCTTTATGATTTTCATGGTTTCACCAGTACTGATCTTGCTTGAGCCATCTGTCTCTCTAACCTGCCCACTGCAGTGAAATTATAATTGCTCTCTCTCTTTCTTCCTTTTACCAACTTCAATGTAGTTTTTATGTAGCAGAGATATTAAAAGAAAAGTCATACTATACATTCTTTTTAAAATATCTTAATGGTTTTGGGTTTCACATGCAGTAAAATATAAAATCCCTTCCTGCAAGGACTGACAGCTGATTGTACAGTCTTCTATAAAAAGATTATTTTATGGAAAAATAGTAAAACAAAACTTCACAATAAAATAACAAAAAAGATATTTAATACTTTGAGTTAATACAATACATATTGTTATCTTTAGTTACTCAGAGTCCATAATGTGGAAATAAAATGTTACTCTACTCAATATTAGCACAAACCTTAATTTTCTATGAACTTAGAAACATGAATAGTATAATCAGCTTGTAGTTTTTCTCCCTTTCCTATTACTTTTCTTCCCCTTTCCACCATTCTAGTTCCTTTTTCTTTCTAAATATTTTTCCCATTTCACAATGTCTATTGTACACTTTAAATCTTATTTATACTTTTATCTTCTTACTAGAGAGGCAATGCAATGTTTATACATGCAAATCTGATTTATTTTATTTTAATGTATTTAGTGCAGGGTCTACAGGTTCTCACTACACAGATCGGATTTGTAGTGATCCTCCTGTTTTCAGCCTCCCAAGAGCTGGGACTATAGGTGTATGCCCCCATGCCCAATCTCAATCTTGCTTCAGTGCGCCCTGGGGGTGGAGCCAGCATGGCATTCTGGAGATCAAATCACAGTCCCTGCGTCTGTCTAAATAGGTGCTTTAGTTCACTGAGCTATCTGGCCAGCCCTTGATTTATTTTAATTAGGAGTATGATCTCAATTTGCATCCATTTCTTTATAAATGTCTCAAGTTTATCATTCATTATGGCTGAGTAGTACTCTATTGTATAAAATACCACATCTTTTTAAAGTTTTATTTATTTATTTATTAAATTTTTGTGGTATCAGGGTTCCAACTCAGGACCTTGCTCTTCTTTTTTGTTTGTTTCAGTTTAATTTTATTGTGATTTGAAAAGAGAAAATAGAAGACCAGAATGACAGGCATTCCAAGCATGACCTTAGTATTACATGCTGCTATCTTCAGTGCAGTTGCTTAGTTCACAGGTATCAGCATATATATTTACTGAGGTGAGAATCCTACCAATTAACTACTAGTTTCTAAAACTTGCTGATGATTCTCAGGATCATTGCCTTAACCATCTTGTGCATATAGCTTTATAGTTTTCCCCCTGCCATGTTTCCTAGCTTTTCTCCTTGCCCTCTCTTCTACAATATTTTTTTCATAATTTTATTGATAAACAAATAGCAATGAGACAGTTTCAAATCAAATCGCTAGGACATTTTCAATAACTAACACACTGCATACATTCTTCTTAGTGGTTAATTGCTGTACAAGATGCTGACTTGAGATCGATATTTACAAACACCATTAGAACATATCATTCTATTCATTAACAGAATGTAACTATATATTTATCCTAGCCACTTTGAAAACACAAATACAAAATGGACATTCATCTGTATACACTTTTTTTTGTTAAGTTCCGTTATTTGAATATTATAGGTGTGTAAACTCAGCAAAATATTCTAAAAGAGTCCAGTAGCCCATAATAGCATTGGGTCTTCTGTTTAACTGGCAATGTCAGAAATTGTTGACCTGAGTCCTCCACAGCTCAACATAACAGCATGTCTTTTCTTCCTATATTTCATCTTCATACTTTTCTACTGGATGGTTAAGACCAAGGTAAAGCAGGACCTATGCAACAAGAGTTGTAGCTTTTTGGTCTGAGAAGGTCAGTGAAATCCCCTCAGGATTTATCCTGAGATCCTGTACCTCAGATTGTAGAACCTTTGTCAGTGTCAGCCATGTGGATGAGTCATGGCCAATGTGCTCTCTGTGAAAGCCTGAGAGAGTGTTTTCTCTCCATGTGACTCTCCTTAGGCATACTCTACATCATCGATCACTTTCCTCTTTGGCCCCATAATCTCCTTGATCAGAAAATTTGGGACACTACCGAGTTACATGACGTTACAGTACAAGTTCTCATATGTCCTGAGTCTTAATTGACCTTAAAAGGTTAGGGTCAAAATGTTGGCATTCCTTGCAGCCCTTCTTTTTCTCTAATTTTGAGGACCTTGCTCTTGCCAGGCAAGCACTTATTCCACTGAGCTATCTCCTCAGTCCAATGCCATATCTTTTTTATCCATTCCTCAGTGAATGGGCACTTGGGCTTTTTCCAAGATTTAGCTATGACAGATTGTGCTGCTAGAAACATGGGTGCATATATCACTGTGGTATGAAGTTTTTAATTATTCTGGAAAAGAATAATACCCAGAAGGAGAATATCTGTTTGAAATGGGATCACTAATCCTAGCTTTCTGAGGAACCTCCACACTGATTTCTATAGTGGTTGTAGCAGTGCCTCCAGCACTTGTTATTGGGTGATTGCTTGAAGATAGCCATTCTTTCTGCGGTGAGAATAAACCTCGGTGTTGTTTTAATTTGCATCTCTTGAATGATCAATGATGAGCATTGTTTTCATCAATTTACTTATCATTTGTATTTCTTCATCTGAGAACTTTATGTTTATCTCACATGCCAGTTTTTGGGTTGCGTCTTTGAATTAGGGGTTGTCAACATTTTTATTTCAACTCTCTATATATTCTGGATATAAATCCTTTGTCTGAGGGACAGTTGAATAATTTTTTTTTACCCTGTAGCTTGTCTTTTAACTCAGTTGATTTCTTTTGCTGTGTTGTGCAAAACACAGAGGTGTCTTTATTTTTCCTCATTACTGTAGTTTAGTTACTTTAAATTTGATGTTCTTGAAAACACCTTTATGATTCTGCCTTGTGAACTTCTATGTGTTATTTTCGCTTCTCAGTTTCTAGATATTGGCATAGAGTGTAACTTCACTTTTTCAAGGTTTTGCTAAACATTATATGAAATATTACTCCTATAACTTATCACTGTCACCTACCATATTCTTTTACATAACATATTATAGTCAAATGTATTCTATATATTTAGGTTTTTTGAGATAGGGTTTCAAACTCTTCATCTTCTTGTGTCAACTTTCTGAATGCTGGGATTACAAGCATCTGCCACCGTGCTTGGCTCTATATATTAACTTTTTGATATATTTATTGGATATATTCTTCCATGAAAATGTAATAGTCCATGATAACAAGGACTATTCTTTTGATTTTTAAATTTTAGACTAAATTAGCATGGAAATATCATTGAATAAGTTACTGCATTTTAATTTTTAAGGCTGTAGTGAAACTTCCGTATACATTATCTCACTTGACAATCTATTGCACAACTAATCCTCTCACTATGTAAATATGTTTTGTTTCTAATTGTAACAGAGTGGAAAAATACTGCTTTCAGATGAGTGGTGTTAAAACACCTCTGAAGGGTCCTGGGAGATGTTTCAGTGGAATAAGTGCTTCCCTGGCAAGTGCAAGGGCCTGAGTTCAATCCCCATTTCTG
>NW_004524820.1:153573-159299 GCF_000260255.1 Octodon degus | reverse complement strand
TAAAACCATGACAGTACAGGTTGGCAGAGGACAAGCAAGGAAAGGAATTAAACCACTGTGCATTTCAAATTTGGAGTGATAAAAAGACCAGACATATAGAAAGTGTGGAATTCCAGGACAGTATAAATAAAGGACTGTTGGGTACTTTGTGAGACAGGAAAAAAGAGTTTACGGTAACTAACAGCCAAGCTTTTATCTTGTATAAAGCACTTTCTCCCAAGAGCCTTCTATAAAGTATAATGCTTGCCTAAGGTGCTTCATTCGGTGGATGATATGTCTGCGTGTGCAGGTGTGCACACACGGGTGTGTGCTCCCATGTGCATGGGCGTTCATGTGTGTATGTGTACAAACAAGGAAGCAGTCAGCATTGTGCACTGATGCCAGTGCCAGGGCTGTATGGAGATGTGAGTGTCATGGAATCATAGCATACATGATGAGCATGACCCTGATGGAGCTCCACTGGGATTAACATGGATTTTAGCCTCAGCAGTGGGGCCTGAGCCAACCTCCTATCAATTGTAAGGAACAGCAAGGCCTCAGGAATTCCTGGTGTTATTTCACCAGGTATTCTCTTACATTTAAATATTTTGCAATTAATGCTAATGTTAACAGAAATGTAGTGACTTGAAGACATATATTGTCTTGAATCCTTTCCAAATTCATATTTCCCAAAGACCAATTTCACCACTGTCATCTAGAATGTTATTTTTTGTCAACAAAATATTTTTCTGTGTCACTGTTTCAATGATTCCAGGTTCCATTTATTTCCCTTCAAATAGAAAAAAGCTAGAATTAATATATTAAAGCAGGTCTAAAACTTCTACCTACAGTATTTGCTACTACTTACAGATATTCATCTGTTGTAAAAGTAACAATGACATTTATATGTCTATATATATAGATATATAGATATCAAAACCAAACTTACACTGACAATTCATGGATAATTACTTTAATTAAGGGATATTTAGTTTAAGTTCAAATAGTTATTTTGATAAAACTTTTAAGTGTAAACAATATTACTTTGGGCCAGCAAGGTAGCTCAGCAGACTAAAGCGCTAGGCAAGTGCAGGGACCATAGTTCGATCCCTGGCACAATATGTTGCAGCAGCCCAACCCCCTGAGCAAGCCACACAGTCCAGGCATAATGGTCTATGCCTGTAATCCCAGTGCTGGGAAGGCTAGAAACAGGACGATCACTATGATCCGAGCTGTTTAGTGAAACCCTGTAGCAACAAAATACATGTGGTATTTTTATACAATGGAGTATTACTCAGCTATAAAGCATGATAAAATCGAAGCCTTCATATTTAAGTGGATGCCACTTGAAGATATACTCATAAACCAGACCCACATATGTAAATATCATATAGTCTCCCTAGTATAAGAACTCAAAAGAAGAAATACAAATAGAAAAGTATAACACAATTAAAAGCAAAGCGAGAACTTGAGGATTTGACAATGAGGAATAGGCAAGAAGAAAAGCTAGGAAACATGACAGGAGCAAAGCCATACATTTATATGCACAAGATGGTAAAGGCAATGATCCTGAGAATCTTCAGCAAGTTCTTGAAACT
Source organism: Octodon degus (assembly GCF_000260255.1). Lineage (NCBI taxonomy): Eukaryota > Metazoa > Chordata > Mammalia > Rodentia > Octodontidae > Octodon > Octodon degus. The sequence continues at coordinate 157,722 of NW_004524820.1, read as the reverse complement.
AGCAGTTAATTGGTAGGATTCTCACTCTGACTAACTACATACGCTGATACCTGTGAACTAAGCAGCTGCACTGAAAATAGCAATATGTAATGCAAGGGTCATGCTTGAAATGCCTGTCATTCTGGTCTTCTAAATACGTACTGCTTCTCATGACATACCAATTACTGCCATACTGTCTCTCAAGTAAATGTTTGTTTAAGAAAAAGGACAATAAACAAAATCAAGAGACAAGAAAAAAAATGTCACAGGATAGTCCTGCTACAATGCTGTATATGGTTAGATTTCTAAATTTCTGTGTAAAACTATGTAATTATTTTTTCATATTTTTCAAATATTTTTTACTTTTTAAATTTTTGTCCTCATATTTTGCAGGGACTTAAAGTTTAACATATCAACACTTGATGGAAAACACCTGTTCCATGTTATGCCTAAGATGTTTGATATTCAGACACATAGGTAGGTTAAACCCAACTGCATATGTTGTAGGGTAATGATAAGCTTCTCTTCTGCAGGGTCAACAACCTAAGTTTGAAGACCAAAAATTAGAGAAATAGGAGGGCTGCAAGGACAGCCAACATTTTGGCCCTAGCCTTTCAAGGGCAGTGAGGACTCAGGACATATGAGAACCTATACTGTAACATTATGTAACTCAGTTGTGTCCCAAATTTTCTGATCAAGGAGATTATGGGGCCACAGAGAAACGTGATCGATGATGTAGAGTGTGCCTAAGGAGAGTCACATGGAGAGAAAACTTTCTCTCAGGCTTTCACAGACAGAGCAAATTGGTCAAGCAATGGTTGTGACTCATCCACATGGCTGACACTCACAAAGGATCTAGAAATTGAAGTACAGGGTTTCAGGTTAAATCCTGAGGGGATTTGACTGGCCTTATCAGATACAAAAGTTACATTTCTTGTTATATAAGTCTTGCTTTATCTTGATCTTAACAATCCAGCAGAAAACTATGAAAACGGAGTGTAAAAGTAAAGCCACATTAATATGCTGAGCTGTAAAATATTCAAGTCAACAACTTTGGACATGGCCAGTCTTACAGAAAACCCACTACTATTATGGACTACTGGACTCTATTGGGAGACTCTGCTGAATTCAAGCACCTACAGTATTTACATGACAATGGAATGTCCTTCTCTGACAAAACTAACCAAAAAAGTGGGATGGAAATGAACGAACTTTTTGTGTCTGTATACTCAGAATATTTAGGATAGATATACAGCTCCATTCTCTTAATTCAATGAAGAAAGGTTTGTTATAATAGTGTTTGAGACAGATTATCATGTCTGCATCTTGTACAATGAATAACCACTAAGACAACAATATGCAATGTTGGGATAGTTTTATTACTTTTACAATTATCTAAGTGTGCTTTATGGGATAGTATGTGGTCTATTTTGGAGAACATCCCATGCTCAGCTGAGAAGAAAGTGTGTTTTGAGTCCATTTGTTCACAGGTTGGGTTCAGTTCTGCTATTTCTTTGTTCATATTTTGTCCAGTTTGTCTGTCTATTTGTGGCAGCAGGGTATTAAGTTCTCTAAGTACAATTCTGTTAGTGTTTATTTAATTTTTTGTGTCCATCGATATTTATTTTATATTTGTGGGTGTACTTTATTTGGTGCATATATGTTTATGATAGTTATCTCTTCTTCCTGGAGTCTTCCCTTAACAGGTTTTTAGTGACCTTCTAGTCCCTCTTGATCCATCTTGGCTTGAAATGCACATTGTATGCAAATAAATAGTTTTACCAGTGCTTTTTCCAGGTTCCTTTATCATCAAGTATTGTTTTCCATCCTTTGATTTTATGCCTATGAATTTCCTTTTGAGTTAAATGTGTTTCTTCTATGGAACACATTGTTGATTATTTTTTCTTGATTTATTTTCCCATTCTATTTCTTTTGATTGGTGAGTTTAGACCATTCACATTGATGGCTATAATTGATAAGGATTGGGAAATCCTTATATTATTTTCCTGCTGTTGGATCTCTGTCTTTCCCCTGTATTTAATTGCTTACTCCATGTGATTATTTCTTTCCAATGGTATTCTTGGAATTTAGTCTTTGTTATCACTTTCTAAAATATCCTTCAGAACACTTTGCAGAACTGGCTTAGTTGTCATGAATTTCTTCAGTTGTTCTTTTCATGAATGTATCTTAGCTCTCCACTGATTCTGAAGGGTAGCTTTGTAGGATGAATAAATCTGGGTTGAAGGTTATTTTCTTTTAAAATTTAAAACACTTCCCTCCAAACTCTTCTGGCTTAAATGTTTGTGTTGATATCTACTGTAATCTTGGTGGACTATCCTTTATAGGTGACTTGTTTCTTTACTATAATAGTTTTCAATATTCTGTTTTTGTGCTCAATTTCTGGGATCTTGATTAATATATGTCTTGGTGTAGATTTATTTTAGTCATGGATAATTGGAGTTTTATATGCCTCACTTATTTTTATGTCAACTTTCTCTCAGGCTTTCACACACAGCAAATTGGTCAAGTAATAACCATGATTCATCCACATGGCTGACACTGACAAAGGATCTACAAAGTGCGGTACAGGGCTACAGGATAAATCCTTAGGGTACTTGACAGAACTTATCAGATACAAAAGTTACATTTCTTATTATATAGGTCTTGCTTTATCTTGGTCTTAACCATGCATCAAAAAAGTATAAAAGTGAGGTATATAAAGTAAAGCCATATCAATTTGCTGAGCTGTGAAAGGCTCAAGTCAACAACTTCTGCGGATAACCTACTACTATTGTGGACTGCTGGACTGTGTTGGATTGTTTTGATGAATTCACACACCTGTAGTATTTAGATGCCAATGGAATGCCAATCTCTGACAGGACTAAACACAAAAAAGGGGATACAAAGGAAGGACCATTTTGTATTTGTATATACAGAATAGTTAGGATAGATATACAGCTACTTTCACTTAATTCAATGAGTAAGATTTGTACTAATAGTGTATGGACAGGATATCCTGTTTGCATCTTGTACTATGGATAACCACTAAGAAGATAACAAAGTACAATGTATTAATTGTTGAAACTGTCCTATTAATCAGTTTGGAAGCTGTCCCATTGCTATTTGTTTCTCAAATACAATAAACCAATATGCAATGTATTAATTATTGAAAATGTGCTAGTAATCAGTTGTGAAACTGTCTCATTGATATGTTTCTCAATAAATCATTAAATTAAAAAAGCAATATTACTTTTGTTACCTAATGGATAGCAATGTTCCTCTGCTTATATCTTCCTAATACCTGCACAAGCATTTGACTAATTCAAGTTTCATTGAAAGGAGTTCTCCAAAGTCTTTCTAGGGAAATATAATAGGAAGCACACTATTGTTTGTTGCTCAAAATCTATGTTGAAAGCGTAGACTTCAGGGCCCAAAATTTTGATACCCTAGTATTTTAAAATTCATATATTAAGTTCACTTAATGCATCACATACCTCACTCAAAATTAAACAGTGTGGAAGCAACATGATTTTTCTATTACTTCAGTACATACAATGTGACTTACAAATCCTTGAGGAGACTTGAATGATAGCCTTTTCCTTCTTGGCAGACCATTTTTTGCCTACCTGCTCCCATGAGCCTGGAAAAACTGCTAATTAATACCAAGGACTCCAGCATTTAAGGAGGATTTAATCTGCTATGTCCCTTGATTCTGGCAGTTCTGGGCTTATGTTCTGTGGAGACTGCTGCTGCTGATGCTGCTGTTTCCTGTATCATTCTGGAAAAGAAGGGGTGATGGAATAGAGAAGTATGGAGGCTAGGGAAGGAAGCATGGCTCAGGTAACTATTACCTTAATGCAAATTAGAATATTCCCAAGTTCCTTTATTTTCTTTTTTTATTTTTTAAAAAGAGTACAAATGAGAATTAAAACAGAAAACATTACAAGGGATACAGCATTTCACATAACAAAGTTATATGAATTTTACAGTATTTGTTGTAATATAGTGTTGTCTTCCAACCAGTTACTCATATTACACAGATATATGCATGTAAAATTGGAAAAAGAAAGAAAGACGTGTATAAGAAATTAAGAAGACCACATGGCTGCACTGATAAAGGTTCTACAATCTGAGGTACAGGATCTCAGGACAAATCCTGAGGGCATTTCA
>NW_004524820.1:110739-153159 GCF_000260255.1 Octodon degus | reverse complement strand
TAAAATAAAAATTAAAAAAAAAGAAATTAAGAAGAGGAAAAGTATAAACATTTAAAAAAAAAAGAGATGAAACAAATTAAAGCATTAATTGCTTCTTTCCATAGACCAGCAGAAATGCACAGTACAGTTGTCTAAACCATCCTGCTTACACACATAGATAAATCTCTTTCTCCCACTCATTTTCTTGCCACTATTTTTATTGACTGATACCCATGATCATCACTCACCTGTACACCTATTGGCTCTAATATTTCTCCTTTGTTTTCATTTGCATGCCCCTCCTCCAATAAAAAAACATTTAAAACAATCCCACGATTTCTCACTTCCATCAAAACCTTCACTTCATTCAATGCTGCCTGCTAAAATACCCTAAACTAAAAAGAATAATAAGTGGGATTACACAAAATGACATGTTGAATTTTTCATTGACCTTTACTTTGGAATTGAAATTGTTCTTGAACTGTTAGATTGGAACTTCTGCCCTCCTCTGCACCATCCTATATCATTATAGACATCGGCACACTTATCTCCACAGCTGGGATTTCAGATGTTCAAATCTTAATTTGGTTAAATTATACATGCTTAATAAGTACTTAATGATTTATATTAAATTAAACTGAATAAGGAAATGAGAGATCTGGTCTTTTACTTGTCATCTGTAAATGATTTCATCTATAATTAAAAGAAAAACAGAAAGAGAAAACACATTCATTGAGACTTGGGCCATTATTTGAGGGCTAAGCAATTTATTAGTTTATTATTAACTTTACTACTTCCAAGTTGAAAGACTTGAGTTGTACCCTACAAATACATTCAATTGTGGAAATAAAAGTTACTAGGGATAAAAGAAAACTCCATTATCCATAAATTCTAAAAGTTTTCTGATTATAAATTCAAAAAGTAATTTTTGTGAAATTTAGAAGCATGTTAATATTATTTTTTTGCCTCCTATCTGATACTTTTAGAGATACAAAAAATGACATCATGAGAAGTAGTCAATTTATTTCTGAAATATTTTGAAATGATCAAATAGAGGTGTGTCTATCATAAAAAATAAGATGCTTAATTCAGAAAGGGGTATAACTGTAGTATATAAAGGGTGAAGGCACTTTTTTTAGAAAATATACAATGATGTCCTTCAACTGAGGAATTCATAAAAAGATATGGTAGGTTTATACAATGGAGTATTATTCCGCTATATAAATCAAGGCATTTGTTGATAAATGGATACAACTAGAGACTATATTAGTAAGTGAAACAAATCAGATCCTCATGTGTAAATATCGTATTATCTCGCTAGTGTGAGAACATGAAAGAGAAAATAAAATCTAAAAAGATACAATAGATAATATGAGAGGCAAAGAATCTATATATTGGGAAGGGAGAACTGGAATGAGGAAAAGGACAATAGAAAGAAGGGAAAAAGATATATTTAGGTATACACACAGTATAGTTTGGATAGTTGTACTGCTAATTTCTGCTGGTCTTTTGAAATGAGTAGTTAATGCTTAAATATTTTTCCTTTTATTCTTATTATTTTTTTCCTTCTGACTTTCTTGCAGCTTTTTTGTTATTGCTTTGTTTTTTTTTTCTATAAACAAATCTTGCACATTTACATCTGGTAATCTAAACTACTAATTTAAAGATAACATCATACAATACAGCAACCATTGTTGAAGTCCTATTACTTCATTTAGTGAAGTTTTGTAATGTTTATAATGCTATTTTTTCTATCACTATTTTGTATTGTTTAAAAAACAAAATAAGGAAATATGCAATGAACTTCAGAATGTCACATTAATGTACAGAGTATAATTAGTACATAATATAACCATGTTTTTTCTAAATTTTTGATATATAACATATCTGAAAACTCCACAGAAGGATTTTGTCATATCTGCAGACGTTCCAGACTCTCCTCTTGTGTGTAAGTTCTGTTTGTGAGGCTTTCCTGTTCCACTGTTCATCTTTTAGGTTCTCCCCATAAAATGGCAGCATGGCCACCTGGCTCATCACCACTTCAGCAGCACCCTATTTTTACATACTGTGATGCAATATTTTAATCCATATGCCCAAGAAAGGCCCTAGAGTCCTGCTCTGTCCATTACATGCTGTGCTTTGATGAGGAACAGGGTTTTTCTTCAACCAGAAATGCAATTCTTTTGATAAAAAAAAACCATGTGCAACCTAGAGGGCTTTCAGACTCCAGTAAAACTTCCAATATTAAATCCTCTTTATTCAAGTCATTGTTTACACATATTATAACAACATGTCTCTTTAGGCAATATATACATTTCTCCACAATAATTATAGCAGAGCATCGTTGATTTAGGCATCAACTCCTTAGAAAACACTGACTGAGACTCTAATGTGTGCTGAATTCCTGACTGCATCATTGGAAATAAGTGAGTGCATGAAACTAATCCAAACATGCAAGGTAGGAAAGAAAAACAAAACAGGGAGTAGGCCTGCAGGGTTGTTTAATAGGTGGCACAGAAGCCATCTCAGGTGTCCCACATGTGCTTCAAAGACAAGAGATATTTTCTGCATGCCTATGCGAGACAGAAGATAGTGATGAGACTGCAGAACAGTGAGGCCAAGAAAGGTGACAAAAGTAACTCCCATCAGGGATTCTAATCTACATTACATGGAGCCCTGGTTGGCCATGGCAGACCATTTGGTTCCTGGCTCTTCTCTCACACTATTGTCAATGAAGACAAAAATATATTCACTAAAATTGATAAAGATGATAGTTGACAGTTGTGTCAGTTGGATAAGAAACACCCTACTAATTGGATCAGCCTAGCTGAGGCTGTGGCGGAAGGGATTTACAGAAGACAGAAGACCCACCCGAGGTGAGAGGGGCACCAACAAGTAGTCCTGTTTCCTGAATGGAATGTAAAGAGGAACAAGGAAGTATGGCTCATTTCTGTTTCTTCAGAGGTGCTCCAGTCTTCACCCTCCCCTTGCAAGTTGTCTCCAGGCTTCAGCACAGACTCTTCACCTTCTGCTGCAGACCTCTCAGTCTTCCATTGCAGACCTGACATCAACTCACATGAGACATCACATGAGCTCCAGGCCTTTGACCTTTGACAGGATTCTTTGGCTCTCCAAGACAACCTCTCCGTACTTTTCACAGCTGACTCTGAAGGTCACCATTGTAAGTGTACCTTGCGAATAATCATATATTTAAATATCTTACATTAAAGTATCTCCCTAATGAGCACTGACTGACACAATATTCTTATATCACTAAATCATTCAAAAAGAGGATTTCCCAGTTGCTTTATACACAATTGCCAGTAGGTTTACACATCTGACCAATTTACCATTCTCATAATTGTCAGACCTTAGAAATTTAAAAATATATATAGAGAGAAAGATTTATCAGTGTAAGTAAGCTAATATTTATATAAAAAAGCAAGGAAAAAATAAAAAATAAGATTTTATCATTTTTTAAAATTGCATTATCAGAGCAAAAGGATAGTAATGGTTTATTTATTCTTTCACAAGCAAATTCATAAGTATCAGTCTGTGAATTGATATGAGTGTAATTTTACAAAATATGTCACATGAAATGAAACTTTTCAAAAAAAGAAAAACTTTTCATTTCTTTAAACAATACATGAATATATCAGTTAAAAATTATGACAATATTTAACTCCAGGATGTGTTTTTACTAATTAAGTTCCAGAATAATCTATCTCCACAAAGGAATAAGTGACTTTATTCCAACAGAAAGGGCACTTTCAAAATAAAGCATGTTGTTGGACAAACTTTGTCCCAATAACTATTACTTTTGCCTATAAATGAATGCCTATATTTTCTTTGTACCAGGAATCAAACTCAGGACCTTGTACTTGCCAGGCAGGAACTTGTGCCATTGAGCTATATTCCTGGCCCAAATGCTTACATTGAAACCAGTCTTCCAACAATTTGACATAACCGAGGAAAGAGACCAAAATTGTGAGTTATTATTTTCTCCATAACTTTATTACTGTTGGAAAAGTCAATAAGCAACAATAAATATTCTGAAGCTCTTTGGGAGCTTTCCTACAGTATTAGGCCAATGAGTGCAGTATTTGGGGGGAAATTTAATCCACATGTTCCTGTTTGACATAATTAAATAAAATGCAAGAGCCATTTGATGTCCAAATGTCATATAAGATTTTTATAAGCTTCTTTTCTTTGAAGTAAAAGAGATATATTATTGTCAAGAGTAAACCAAATTTAAAAGCCCATTTACTTTAGCTACAACAGAAAAAACAAGAGCAAACAACAAATAAAGTAATAAAACATAATTAAACAGCAGGATGAAAATGCTTCACTATCGAACACTCTCAAACTGAGGATAGCAATCCCAAAGGAGAAAATGTACCCGTTTTAGAACTATGTGCTGCAGTGTACAATTCTCTAAGTTTGACATAGGTCTGAATTGTAGGCACATATCTTTTTTGGCAGAACTTACATTACCTGCTCATTTATGATTGAATGGGTAAATCATGGAAGAGAAATTATCTTAAATTCAGACAGCTGCTGTAACTGATTTAATCCAAAACACTTCTGCATGATTCTCAGGCCTTGCTATGATCATGGGCCAATAACAATAAGACTAAGAAAATTTTGACAGAGAGCCTAAATTTAGACTTTCCTAGATTTTTAGTACAGAGTGCATCTTTAAATACATAGAACAAAGTAGGGTTCATTACACTATGTTTAAGAATTAGCAGATGGGCCCAAAAACTCTAAAACAGCATGATCTCCTTGTTTGCTAATGGGAGAAGCATAAAATAATCTGGTCCATAAATAAAAGCCAGCAAAGGAATAAATACAAAATAATTGACTCTTTCAAATATAAGGAATAAGAATGCTAAATGTTAATGAGAATGTATAACAACATAACTTCATGTTTTTGGTTAAATATAATTGTGAAATAAAATAAAATGTGCTATATTCTGAAACATATATAAGGAAATTTTTTATTTAAAAAGTTTTTATCTTTTTTTGACCGAGTTTCATTCTGTGTTCAGCCTAGCCTACAACTAAAGCCTAAGCTGACATCAAAGTCACAGCAATCCTTTCTCAACCTCCCAAGTGCTGTAATAAAAGACTTGTACCACTATGCCCAGCCTGCAAGATATTTTTAACATAAAACATTTTGTTGTTCATGTCAATGGTATTTGTAATTCACTAAAAACCTAAAACTATTATTGTCAAAGATTATTATTGACCAAATTTTTTGATAGTTTGAAATCAGGGCATACAAATAAATTTAAATAAATTCTGATAACCTCTACTTTTACCCTGCGTAGTGACTATTATTAATCTCTCAGCATTATTAATTTTTCCCACACATATTTACAAATTTGAATTTTATATCTTATATTTTTTTTAATTTTTTAAAAATAATTTTCTTTTTATTTATTTATTTGTGTGTGCGTGTGTGTGTGTGTGTGTGTGTGGCCAGCTCAGCCCACCAGGGGGCGGGGCTGGCTGGCATGTGGTGCTGGGGGATTGAACCGTGGTCCCTGTGCTTTGCCAAGCTTGTTCCAAGTAGGTGCTCTAGACCACTGAGCCATCTCGCCAGCCCCGAATAAGGTTTTTTTTTTTTGTTTGTTTTGTTTTTTTCTCCGAATGCCCTCAGGGGTGGTTTGGCTGGCTCTACTGTTGTGGGGATCAAACTACAGCAACCTGAGGCTGACAGCTTTGTGGAAGCAGCCACTTAAACAACTGAGCTAAGGCCAGGCCCCTATACCTTATATTTATAAATAGGTATAATGTTCCAGTTGTGTGTTAGAAAAAAAATTACTAGACCTGATTATATGGCTCAGCTTCAAAAGTTTGCAAGCTAATGAGAGGACTGTTTATACATAAATCCTTCTGAATTAAAACTTCAATGACAGGATTTGTCAGTTCCTGCTCTAAACTATTAGTAGATTCTTGCGTTTCCACAGCCTGTGCTCTGTATTTATGTCATTCTGGTTTTAGACATTCATTCCATATCATCATAGTGATGAAGATCAACTCATAGGGCACACTATCATGGTGGACTACAGGCAACAGTGCTCACAACATACTGAAAAAGCCACCAATGTCTGCTGGTATGTGGATACAAGGTGGAGGGGGGTTAACACATACCAAATTAGAGGAAGGTAATCTCAGGTAAAAGTCCACCAGATAAAATTCAACAACAGATGCTTTTAAAATCAGAAGCATGGTGGCCGAGAAGATAGCTCAGCAGTCTAAACATCTGCCTCATAAGCACAAGGACTCAGGTTTGATCCCTGGTACAGCATGCCATGCTGGCCACCAAAACCCTGTGTGTTGGGCACGCATATAATCCCAGTGCTGGGGAGGCTGAGACAAGAGGATCACTATGAGTCCAGGCTGCACAGTGAGACCCTGTACCAAACCGTCTTAGTTACTTTTTACTCGTTGCTGGGACAAATACCCGACACTCAAAATGAAGGAAGGAAAGGTTTATTTAACTCACAGTTACTGGAGAGTTCAGTCCTTATTCCGCTGGCTCCAAGGCAAACAACAGCAGTTCATGTTACAGAAAACAATGAAGAGCAGAGGAGGAGCAGCTGCTGCGGCATCCATCAAGCCTCTCTCTTCCTTCTGTGCTGACTGCAAAGACCAGCGCTCCACAGTGAAGATCGGAGCTCCTCCAAAGTGGAGTGGCTGCGAACACCAAGCTCCGAAGACTGAGACTTCTCCATGGAAGTGGGCTGGGGTGGCAGGAGGCAGGAAATGGGGCAGGGCAGCTGGAAGCCTTTCTCAGTTCCTGGGCCCTGCCCACCTGCAGGGCAAGGCCCCCATGCTGCCGGGAGCTGATTCAGCCAAATTGACACAATGTATCAACTAACACACAAACAAATAAATAAAAATATTGTTTTTAAAAAACCTAAGAGGCAGGGAACCTTCTCAATCCCTGCACTACTTGCACATCTGGTTCAGTGAACAATCAGAGCTGTAAACTCCCCTCTTAAAACTGTTTTCATTGTGTCCCACAAATTTTGGTGTTTTGTGTTACCATTGTCATTTGGGTCTATGAATATTTTAATTTTTCCTTAATTTCTTCTGTTACTCATGATTATTCATATATGTATTATTCAATCTCCATGTGTTTGCACATTTTTGTGGTTCTTTTGCTATTGGTTTCTATTTCTTTGTGTTGTGATTTGGCTGTGTGAAAGAAAATATCTTAATTCTTTTGTATTTATTTAAGCATGATTTTTGTCCTAAAATGTGGTCTATTTTGTGTACTGTGGAGGAAAAAAATGTGTATTTTGTTGTTCGAGGACACACTATAGATATCTGTTAAATTTATTTTTCATCATGTGGCTCCACTTTGATTTCTTGTCATTGTTGTTTATCTGGTTAACTTATTTGCAACAGTGGGGTACTAGTGAGTGCCACTATGTTTGTGCTCACATTTATCTGACATTTTATATGAAGCAGTATTTCTTTTTTAAGAAATTTGGTGTGTTGGTATTCATGTATATATATTTATAATTGTTATCTCTTCCTGTTGAATAGTTCTGTTTATCAATATATTTAGTAGCCCTTTTTTTCTTCTGATCTGCTTCAGCTTGAAGTACATTTTATCTGAAAAGAAGATAGCTATTCATGATTGCTTTCATGTCCTATTACGTGAAGTATCAGTTTCCACCCTTCTACTTTTAGTCTATGTTATCCTTTATGTATGAGGTATATTTTTTATTGGCAACATATAGTTGGGTTTTATTTTTTAATCCAAGTGTCAATCTGTGCCATTTGAGTAAGACTTTGGATATTTATATTGACAGTTATTCTTGAAGGGCATTTAATGAATCTTGTTACTGAATTATTTTCCATTGCTGACTTGTTTTTCCCTGAGCGGAATAACAAGTCATTATAAAAGGGCTGCAGTTACTGGGAGGAGGCCATGATGCTGGACACACTGTCAAAGTCAGTCTTCTCCATGATGTTCTTGGGCTTGATGCTGTCCTCCTGGCTGCAGATGAAAATCTTCCCTGACTCATCTGCACTCCAGCTGTATTTGCTTATCCACACCTGCAGCTGACTGTCTGACAGATCCCTGAGTATCTCAGCCAGCAGCCAGCAGTCTATGTGTTGGTACATGATGCCCATGATGTGGCAGATAAATTTTTGGACAGAGTTTTCAAAGCCAGTTATGCCCTCCCGGAGGTCCATGTTTTCATCCAGGGATTACCAAAAGGTCTGAAAATGACAGGTCTCCGGCAGGTCCCCAAGATACAGAATCTGATGAATAGGTTGCTCTTCTTGATATGCCTGGTTGATCATGCACTTGCATAGGGTGAAGTTGGTGTGAGGCAGGTTGGTGAGGCCCTTTAGCAGGATCTGGGCAGTGACTGTGGTCTGAAAGAAGGCTGGGTTGAATTGGTACAACTTCAGGTTGGCTTCCAGATCATGGGCATTCTCCTTGGCCTGCATTTCCACATAGTGCTCCAGGGTGGCCAGGTTTGCAGGATTATATCTGTCAATACCCTTGAGCAACTTGCCCACATTCGCTCTCACCTGCTCAAACATTGCCATGACTACTGCCTCCTTCCAAGGCTAGGTGGAATTCTGATTCTAATTTTTTCCCCTTTTATTTAAATAGTCTCCCAACTAGATGTATTTTTCTCTCAGTGTCTTTGGTGATGCTGGCCTCATTGAGACTCTCTAGTGTTCATTTGTGTTCTTTGTATAACACTGGTTGGGTAGCCAATTTCTCGAAGGGGCCATTTTTTGGAAAGTCTTTATTGCTCTATAAAATTTGATAACTTCTTGAGGATAAATTAACCTGGGTTGGAATTAGTTTTCTTTTAAGAATTAAAAACTGTTCCAAGCTCTCATTTAAATTTTGTGTTGAGAAATATGTTATTCTTATATCCTTGCCTTTATAAGTTTTTAATATTTTTCTCTAACAGCTTTTAGTATTCTCTTTTTGTGCTAAATTTATAGGATTTTCGTTATGATGGTCATGACTGTTTGGAGTTCTATATATCTCATTTATCTAGATGTTGAATTCTTTCCCTTGATTGAAATTTTTCGGCTGTGATTTCAATGAATAAAGTTTTTACATCTTTTATATTTTCTAGTAATTCCTTAGCTCCAATAAGTATTAGATTATTTTATTTTATTGACATATTAATAGATGGCTGAATCAGTTTACACAGTGTCTTGTTTTTAAGGCCTTACTAAGTGCAGGATGTCCTGCCTTGTCTTCTAGTTCTGACAATATCTCATCACATTGGTAATTCTTGTTGCCCATACTTCCAATTATTTTTTATGTGTTAGACTTCATTTGATTTCCTTTTACTAAATTTTTACTAAACTTTTCATTAGCATTTTATATAATTTTGTTTAAATGAATCAGATTTTGTGTCATTTTAAAACTTGTTCAACATTTTATTAATGAAATTCATTATCTGTCCATTTATATCCTCTTAGAGCTCAGTGAACATCTTTTGGGTATGTTTCTTATTTAGTATCTTCAAGCATGTCAACTATTTGGTTTTGAGTTCATTGTCTGTGACACCCTCCACTTCAGTGACCTTAATACACAATTGTGAGGAGTTTATTAGAGATTTTGGAGGCATCTTGATGACTTGTGTCTCGGTTGCTTTTCTCTTATTGCTGGGACAAAATATCCAACACCTAAAATTAAAAAAGGAAAGGCTTATTTAGCTTGAAGTTAGTGGAGGTTTCAGTCCATACTTGGCTGGCTCCAAGGCAGAGTGGCAGATGGCAGAGGGCAGCAGTTCATTGTAGTGGAAAAACAGCAAAGAGTTAAGTGAGGAGCAGTGGCTGAGGCAGCTGGCAAGTCTCTCTCCTTTCCTTACATTGTATGCACATTACCCACCCCATGGTGGGTATAGCACTCATACTCATAATCCCAGCATTGGATCATGAATTTATCACAAAGTCTAGAAGCTTCCCAAATGACTGCATAAGGCTTTGCAGGGACAACCAGATACAAACCACAGCACTTGTTTTCATATATTTCTATTTTTTTTCACTGCAGATTGAAGATACAATATGGTAGGATAGGATAAGATCAGTTAGATAGAAAATATCTCCATTGCTACTGTGGCGATTTCTTTATTTTATTTAGTCTATGTTTCCCTGTTGTGTGGCTCTAGCTTTGGATAAATTTTGTTATTTATATGCCTCATCAGCTTACTCAACCTAATAGGATTACTACTGTTTATAGTGTTCCAAGAAGAGAAACACTACTAGTCATATCAACATCTTTACTTTCTCTTTCATGTCTTTCCTGTCCTACCAGCACTTCTGCCTCAAACCAACGAAAATGGATCCTTTACAAAACAATATTATGAGTTGATTTTTGATTTAAAAACACCAATTCAACTAATGCATAAATGAAAGTATTCAACAAGTGAGACTGGAATAATCAGGTGGGAGCTGCATGAGCAATTCTTGTGAACTTGTTCAGTCTTACTCAAGAGTAACTTACCCTTTCTTATGGACTTTGCTTCCTCTTATAAATTACTTGGATCTTTCAGATATTAATCTCATTTCCAGTCCATAGGAGTGTTTCCAGTGTTCTATAGGTGGTTGCTTTCAGCCTCCTGACTTTGTCCCAAATTCAAGGATGAATTCCATCTGGAGATTGGTACCATTCCACTCACAGGACCTACTCTCAGTAGGGACTGTTTCTCATCATATGTCATATGTGCTTCTTCTAATTGTTTTCCTGCATTGAGGGCAAACTGGATGAGTGAGAATCTACAGTACCCATCTTCCCAGGGATAAACCAATTTGATATCTGTTTTACAACAAAAAGGAATTTTATTATATAGAGAAAGGTTATTCATAGTGGCACAAGCTGTTTTTAAGGATGCTTGGCACATTGCTACCTACTTACCAACTTCACTAGCAATGATCTGAAGCAGGTACAAATCAAGAAGTTTGGCAAAGAAGTAGAGCTCAGCGTTTCCCAAACTTTTGTTCTCAAATAAGTCTATGATCAGAAGAACTCATGAGACTAAACAAGCTTTTAGTGAAACTAAACATAAAAATTTTCACAATACTTGAAATTTCCTTTGTAAAATTTTTGCACATAGATGTTTTATAAATAAAGATGTTATGGTATTACCTGAAATAACTCTAGTGATTATGATAACTCAAAGTATGTTTTATGCTGATTTTTGATGCTTTTTTTATCACAGAAGGGAAACCAGAAATCTTATGCATCAGTAAGAATGCTTGAGAAAATCACTCATGTGCATTAACATGTCGCAGCAGAGAAGAAGCAGACCCCCAACAAAATAGCTTGAAGGAATAAGGGGAAGAGCAAATCCTGCACAGCCAGTTTCATTTTTATACTCAGTGAAAGAGATCATGGAAGAAGTCTAGCAAGTCTGTATTCCATATTTCTCATGATTTAAAACTTATATGGGCATGTTCTCAAAGTATCCCTTTTAGCCCTCTGAGATGCCACTTAAGGTCATTAGTCCACTGATATCAAGCTGACTCTATAAAGTTCTTGAGATGTGCATTCAAAATTCATCTTCCAAAGACAAGAAGATAAAGACATTGTCCGTGGTAATATTTTATAGTAATTGGTTACATTGGTTACATTTATTTATTAAATTAAGACCTGGCATCTTAATTTTGTTAGTGGTTCCTATAACTTAGGCACTCACATTCTATTTGATAAACTTTATTTAAACATTGACTAAATATTTAAATGTAAGCTAGTTTGATTTTCACAAGCATGTCCTATAAATTTCTGAGCAGATCTAAGTCAAGAGTCCTATGCTCTTGGTATTCTGATATTACTGCTTTTAATAATTAAAATAACAAAGTGTGACACACTTTAAAGAGTTTTGAAAGCCTTAATATAAATAAATGTCCTCCTAGGTTTCTTACAATTAAAACTGGAAGAGTATACAAAATAATCAACTTTAGAGAGATACCTGTTCAGCACTCATGCTGCCATTTCTCTTTCCACATCCAAGGCAGTTATTATCACTCTTCCACTAAATCTTGCTTTACAACTCTATTATAGTTGGCAATAGCTAAACAAAACATATGTATTTATCCTTGATGTAGTACGACCTATCCTTTGATAACTAGATACTCACCAAATGATTGCACTGCAAATTTGTTGCAGAATTAGGGCAAGAACAAGTCTTTCTTGACTCAGTCTGGGGCTCTTTCTATGACTTCATGTATAGTTTGTCATCAGAGCCAAGTCACTAATCAGATTTGAATTTAAAATTTTAAACACTCATGATGACTTTTAAATTTCATTATTCAAAAGCTGTTCTAATAAAGAGACTTTGGACCAATGTATTCACCACTTCATCTGGCCACCATTCTTTACATAGCAAGTATAATCAGCTGTCTCTGGGGAGCAGAGGGTGGTTTCAGCAGTTGCCAAATACATGCATTTAAAAAGACTGGTATCATGTTCACATCTTAGCAAAATGCACATGATCAATCCCACAATATCACCAGCCCTTCAAATTGGAGGATTCTAGCTATATATTAGGGGCAACTGATCAAAGTCAGCTAAAACTAATAAACATGAAAAAGAAGAGCTGAAGAGAAAGACAGCCACTGATGAGTCTTTCTTATCATTTGAGACAACTTATAATTCTAACCATTCTGCTAAAAACAGACAACTGGCTGATTGCTATTGTTTTACTGATTAACTATTCTCTCTGCTTTTTCCCAAAAGGCAAACTTTGCTTAGTAAATATTGACACCTGTAAACCAAGCTGGCTAATGCCACTGGCTCTCCAGCAATCTTCCCATCTGTTGCCTGAGAATTTTAAGCAATGTATTTTGGGACTCTTGCTCTCTTTCCATTGTAAACTGTAAAAAATGCTACCGAGAAGCTAATCCAAAAGCCACATGGCCCTAGAGGGGCCTGTGGTAAGTAAAGGGAAATGTAGTCTAATATGTAAAATGCATATCCTACTGGCCCCCTCGGCCACCCTGTCTTTAGTTAACAGCATGCCAGGGTAATCTGCTTAGTTACCAAGTGGGGCTTTTTTCCCTCTTCCCCATGAGATCACCCAGACCACGATCAAAGCCCAAACACACTCTCTGCCAGCACTATTGTTCCCCAGAGTGGGATTAATGACTAATTATGTCAGGTCACTCATCCAGATGGCCTCTCAGATGTTCCTTTGTCATTGTCTGACCTCCCATATGCCCCTTTGACCTTGAGGTTTATTTCCATGGAAACATGAAGCCTCAGTTTCCTTGCTGAGATTGCCAAGAATTGGCCAAAAGGAGGGATACAGGATAATCTACCCATACTTTGTATTCTGCTTCCATCTCACGCCTTGTTAAATCCAATGAATAGATAAAAAATGCTATCTGGTCCCAGCTGAGTGATGACCATGGTCATGATTCTATGTTACATGCTATGTTTTTTAAATTAGCAGACAGCTTTGTACATGGAAACGTGCATTCAATTTGAAGAACATCAATCGCCATAATGTGATCTTTTTATCTCATTAATGTTAAGCAAGGGTAATAGAATGGAATTACAAAATATCACTGTGAAAGGAATACAATTCAGAGAATTATAGATATCCCCCATTAAAGCCCTAGAGATATTTGGATAAGTCAACTTGTTCAGTTTCATAAATTAAAGATTCTTTACTCACTACCTTTTCTGGGGCTTAAATTCTAGTCTCAGATGTTGATCTTACTCTGAACAAGGATTTTAAGATGGTTAGAAAAACAGACAAATTTCTACAAAATCACTAAATAAGTAAATAAAAATAGAATACGAGACTGACTCATGAACTCAATTAAATAAAAAAGGTTCAATATGTATTTGCATGGGATGAAATATATTTCCCTTCATAGTTTACAGAGGACTAAAGATTAATTCAAATGTATAAAATGTGGAGGCTAATTTACCACTCCTGAGTTCATTCAAGAATGAAACGTCTCCTGTCCTATTCGTGAATTCATGCAAGCCTAGAGGTCTCGCAGGGAATACAAGCAGAGCGAAAGTACTCACATATGCCCAAGTTTCGCTGCAGGGTAGCAATTTATTAATGTCAGCTCATCAATGGTCAAAAAGATGTAGATTCCAGCTGAGAGCTATCATTTTCTTTAAGAAGAAAAATTAAAGAGCTAGGTGAATGAAAGGGTTTTGTTTCTTTTATTGTCCTTGAAGGGACATTTTTGCTTAACAAACCCAGAAAGAAAATTGGATCAAAAGAATCCTGCTTAATAGTACCCAATCCTCTCTACTGCCCCTGCCCATGGCTGGAAGGGCCTTCAGAGGCAGTGAGTGTACTTTGGTAAGTGCTCACTACAGAATCCTAATATCTTCATTGACTGTATGGTGCTTCACACCACCCAGAACTGTAAAATCTTGCTGAGTGAATGAATGTAGGATAAATGGTACTGTCAGCCCATGTATAGCACAAAGCTTGGCCTTTCTTCAATTTCCTTCCAATAATGAGTCATAAATAGTTTTCTTTAAAAGCATTCTCTGTGTGCAAATTTAGCCTCAAGGAACATAAGTGCAACATGCTACGGAGAGATCATTTTTTTCTGCTAGTAGAGAGATGATTATGTTTAATGAATGGCAACTCCAGAGTAGATTTCCACAAAGTGCAAAAAACAGATTGCTAGTTCTTACTCGTTGAGAAGGTGAGTGATTAAGGAAACTTCTCCCACACTTTGGATGCAGTGTCCTGAGCTTTCTGTAGTGGTTCCATTACTCTTCTTCGATGTTGGTAGCCTAGACAAAGCTTCTTCCCTCTCCCAGACAGCAAGACTCTATGACACATCCAATCTGTAAGCAATGAGGGGCAACAGGGAACCTGTCCACAGTAGTACCTACAAATTTGCTACCTTCCAGATTATAGTGCAATGTAATTTAATGGATTTTATTATTATTATTGTATGAAAAACAGATTTCTCTTCTTCAAGAAATACATTTAAGTGGTTTTTATAATTCACAAGAAGAAATACTTTGTCATTCATAGGACTCATAGACCTAGAATCATTTTAATTAGTAGCATATCCCAAATGATGACATTCTGAATCAGTGGAAACATATCCTGAATATTATCATAAATCTTCCCTTACCAGAGGCTCCTTATAAAAACATCTGACACTTGCCCAGGTTTCACTTCACTCTTCTACAAAGCATGCAAATGTACTCTTCAAGTCCTAGAAGCAACCAGGGGTGCAAATACTTCCTCTTCCAGTAGGAGGGATTTTAAATTATGCTGGACTGCAACTAAAATTCTCATGGCTGCCTAAAAGAGTCATGAGAGTCAGTAACATATTAAAATCTTACACCACAGGGAAACTTACTATAGCAAGGAACACAGCACTGGGGATCAGTGTCATCCAAGTACTGCTTGTTTGATTTTTATGGTTCTTGTAAATTGCCTTGTAACTAGCTTTACATCAGTGGAAGAAAAACATGCGATCAGTGCTGGGATGTGCTAGGCGCTAACGTAGCTGCCGGATACAATGATGTTCCAAGTTGCTCTTAGCCTAGTAAGGAGACAGAGCAACTTCCAGAAGATGATGCGCATATCCAGCTTCAAAAAGGGGCAAGCCCAGAACATGAGGGAAGAATGAGGAAAAAAAAAATACTCAGAGAGAACAGTTGATGGCAAATCTTTCAGGAAAACATAGCCCAAATTCAGAGATTTGGCTAGGAGCTCAACATCCCTAAGTTGGGAACTGAGGAGGGAGAGGACTGAGAGGTGAACAGGTGGCTGTCATACAGGCCTCTGTTCGCAAAGGCAATGAAGTATTATCAGCTGTGCCTCAGACTCTTGACTGCTCAGGGGAAGATGCCCATGTGTGAGGAAGGGTGACCAGGCCAAGCCAGGGCCTAAGTCCTAAGGACTAGATTACTAGACACCCTAGACAGAAACAAGGGCACTGGGAGCATGAAGGTGAACCTTGTAATGTGGGGAGAGCATTTAGAGGATCCTGGAACTCTCCTTCCTTTGTCTCCCACCCAAACATAGGAAATAACTCAGAGCTGAGGGTCATGGCAGTAAGTTAGTTTCCTAAATCTTCCCTTCCTAGAGAGTAGAATTGAGTGGGATTGGTTTAGCCTGACAAGCCTTTAAGGGTCAGGTGAAGAGGTCTTTGGTGATAGAAAGAAAAAAGGCAGAGGCAACGCCTCAGTTGGCCTCACACACTGTGAAGCAAGGAAGACACAGATACATACTGCACTCTGGGCCTAGAGCTGACTCACTCACTGTCTGACTAAGAATTACTTTCTTAGCTTCATTGATACTACTCTTCTGAAAAATAAGAATAAAAATGTTTGTCTCTCTAGATTGTTGTATTAACCAGAAGAAATAGAAGGAAAATGCCTAGTGTCTAGAAAGAAATCCATAATCATAGTAAATAAGTAGTAGCTTTTATCAACAGATTATATTGATTATTCTTTAGGAGACATTCATTAGCCAAAACAAGGGATAACTAATAATTATATTCACACTTTCCTTATGTGGATCTGTTTCGCTGCATTTTTATTTTACTTTAAGATAGTAATTATGCTAATTGTGTAAGTCATTTATTAATGTATGTTAAATTACACTTTGTCCATGTTGTAGCCCTACAGTATACACAAAACTTTTGTGTAAGATAGATATCCAGTCCACCTCTTTGAGGATGAAATATACATTAACCAGAAAGGGTCATTCCTAGAAGTAAAGTGATTGATACTTAGTATTTTTCCCCATTCATTCAATATTTTTATTATTAATTTGTGTTGGTCCATCCAACCCATCATGAACAACTTTTTTTTTTTAACCATGACAGTCAGGATTTTTTGATGTGCTTTATTTTCACTAATACTAAGGTTCCAAAAGAATAAGTTTATGGATTTCATTAGTTTGCATCTGTTAGATACAGCCACAAACATATCCCTGACTTTGGTTGTTCAAAAGAAAAAAGAAAAAAGGATGAACAATCTGTTCAGGATGTTATCGTAAGAACATCAGTGTATGAGAAAACAGGGAAGTGGGTAATCCATGACAACTCACAGCCAAAGTACTCCTCAATACATTGCTTATTAATGCAACTATCAAAGCATTGTGTTTGTTATATATTTTTTGAATTTCCTTTATTAGAAAGCAAACGTGGAGAACGTCCCCCCAAATAACAGCTAAATAAACTGGATTCCAAGTGGTCAGTACAAAAGCAATAGACCTACAAAACACACTAATAGATGGCTATTTCATCCTGTTTTAAAATGAAGATGTCTTTCTTGAGTGAGGAAACATGTTTGCAAATTTTAATAAACTTTTCTTAAAATATTCTTACGGTTATGGTAAAATTATATGGGTAAATAACAATTTTAAAATAAGGATAATAAGTTAAATGTATTAAGAAATATCCTGAGTGTTTTTATTTCTGATTTAGTAAACAGAACACCAAAGGAACTACAAGACCAAACTGAAGAAATGTCCTTTATACTTGTCCCTTTTCCCTTCCTCAACAGCAGAGTAACTTTCAGCTGGCCTGAAATACTCAGACTCTTGTTCCACACTTTATTTGACCTGCTATTTAATCCAAATAACTAGACTGACTTATATTTGAGAGAAGAGAAGACAGAAAAACAGCAGAGACTGATTTAAAAACCAACTTTAATATGTGAACAGAATAGTTTCTCTCCAAGCCACTTCCATGAACAGATTTGCTAAACCCATGTTAAAAAAAAACAAAAACAAAAAACAAAAAAACCACTAAATTTTCAGCTTGTTGCATTTCTAGCTGTTTTACATCTAATCAACTTACCAACTTGGCATATGTCTAAAAAACCACATCTATCCAACAAATCCACAATAAGTGGATTTCTGTGTAACAAAATCTGCCTCTTTAATATACCTGCAGCTAACAACTTAATTCTGAGTATTTCTTTATTTCTGAAATTCTAATTTTTTTCAAAACATGAGAGATGTTTAATGAAAGATAAATGCCATGTTTTCCTTTTAATGTTTTTGTGAAATGTAAACTTTCATTAGAAAATGTATGAATGGTGGTCAAAGCTCAAACAGAAAAGAATCTCGTTAATTTAATATTTTGGACCCCAGAGACTGATAACATGTAACTATCATGTAAGACAGCTAGCTGATAAATTTTAAGACAGACAGCTTGATAAATTTTACTAGTCAATGCTACAGAAAAAGGGCTTCAAATATTTAAAAACTGAGCTTGTTGAAGGAAACTAATTATAAAATAGATAAAATTAATTATTTAGCAAATAATCTCTAATGTATTTGCTGTTACATCCCTTATTTAAATATACAAAATAAGCAAAACTTGCATTCATTTTTTTCTTCCAGGAATGAAAGTATCAGAGTTTATTAGTTATTGATCTTCAGCAAAATTTAGACTTTTATATGTAAGAAAGGCTGAAAGTTTTTGTTTGGAAATTTGAAATATGCTTATGAAATTGTGCCTCTTTCCCCACTTTCTACCTCCTTGTCTCAGCTTCTTAAGTCACATCTGCTTTCCTTACTAAAAAATATAAGCCTGTGAAACAGAAGAGCTTATACAGCTGAAGAGAAAAGTGCATTCCTTTTTGTCTGGTGCATCATCCACCAGTCTGTCAGCCACATTCCAAATGGAGAATCTTTATTTTGTGGGATGGTTCTAGGAGGCAGAAAGCGCAGCTTGGCTGACTGATCCCAGGTGGAGTCTGAAGTGCTGACAGCACGAGAACTAATGTTTAGATTTATAAACTGAGTGAAGCTGATGTGGAAATCATTGTTAATGAATAAATATAGAGTCCGCATTACCATTTTTATCAACCCACTTTGCTCACTACAGCCCTTTCCGTGTAGTTACTTGTGGTGAATGTGAGTTTTACCTACAACAGACATATGTACCTACGACTGCCACATATGTAAGAAATATGGAGCCTCTTCAAGAGAAGGAAACACGTCAGTTTATTCAGAATACAGATTACAAACACGACAGGCAAGCCAGCATCCTATGTAATAGAGAAGGAAGGCTCGCGGCTTGTATAATTCATATCCTTGAATGAGTGAAGGAGTATTCATGCCAGGAAGGAAGATAAAACTGGTACTTTACTGATGGCATGGTATAAATGTTAAATGTATATATTTTATATACAAAAAAGAAAGATAAATAAAATGCAAGTAAAAAAAAAGGCCATTGGTACATAATTTACTTTTCTTATTGGCTGGATTATATATTTAACTACTGAAACTTTATTGACAATTTTATTTGTGGATGGACTTGGGTAAAAATACATCTTTGTTGTCATTAAAATTTTTTATCTAATGTTGATTGTTGATCATCTTAGCTATCATTTATCTTTTGCTTCCAAGAGTTAATATATATTTTATGTTTACAAGATAACCTTCTAAATTGAATTTAAAAACAAAGATTTCTTTGTTTTGTTTCTGGATAAAAGCACTGGTGATAAGATTTTACTAACAGCTCTTTTAATGTGAGAACTAAATCCAGCCAGAAGGGACACTACAATTCACAGATGCCACTGGCTCTTTGCTGTCCGTGCTTCCATTTTTTGCTGCTTTTTCTTGGCAATCGCAAGTTCGAAATGTTCATGCCAGAGTTCATACCAGCATGTAGCTCTCACTTAGGCTGCTTACTTAGGTTGTTCGATAACACAACCAAGGGCCTGTTTTGCACTACCATCGCTAAATGAATACATGAATACAGGTGTAAAAATTGCTTCTGTCCTCTAACTCATGGAAATATGAAGCAACAAATGAATAATATTTAAAATAGAAAATTTCATAACTCTAGCATAAGTATTTTTAAAGATAGCACCTTAAATATTAATTACACATGCTTTTGCCCAGTACATTGTTAGAAAATCTCAATAATTCATGAGAGGTATAAAAGAAGTATATAGGTCTCTCTATTTAATTCTAATTAGTTAGAATACAAGAATATGTGGTTCCTTGGGGCATTGCTTTCTTATCTTTTTTAGTGAAAATTATCATTTTATATTACTAATATAATTTTCACAAAATAAACAAACTGTAATTACCAACAATATTTAATATGGATAGCATTTGAAATTACTTAATTGAATTTAATACAATAAGTAATATTCACTTTCTCAATGTTGAGAATAATTTTGTAATTTCTCTTCTCCAAGGTAAGCGTCTTTCCTTGTTTTCAAATTGTCAAATCCGACTGGAATGTTTGTGTGTGTCAAAATTTTTTCTATCTTAAAATTTTCATTGTTCTCAAAAAATGTATTCATATTGATTTTATCCAACTCAATCTGGACTTAGATAGAAATCTAGAATATTTTCAAAATTTGGAAGCATCTCCAGATTATGTCTGAGCATGTGTAAATGAGTCCAACATAAATAAAGGACAGAGAAGTGAAATTCAGCTGGCAAAGCACGAAGGGCCTGAATGGGAAGCTCTCACATCCTCCAGGTTTAAGAAAGTGACTGCAGGCAGACACACTTTCAGCATATTTGTTGCTAATAAAAATATGTATATTTTTTCTTACCAGGTTGTATTATTTAAATCAAACACTACATATTTCTGAAACATTGATATTTTTAAACAATTCAAAGAATTTAACCATCAAGCATCTGTGTAGTAAACTAATGATGATTTGATGTCATTAAGTAAATTTTGAATAAAAATGCAGACTATAAAACAATGAGCATATGGTCTACATGGAGGGCAAAAAGAAAACATAAAATAGATTTGAACTTGAAACTGAGTTACACTGCAAATATTCTTTAAAACTATATGTGAAATTACTGAGTATAATTTCATTAAAATTTCACTAACATTTCTATTTCAAATTATCATTTGACTTTTAACCTTGTACAAGACATAAACTGTGTGATTTAATTTTAATGTAAGAACAGGATCTCAGGATAAACCCTGAGGGGATTTCACTGACCTTTTCAGACCCAAAAGCTACAACTCTTGTTGCATAGGTCCTGCTTTACCTTGGTCTTAACCATCCAGCAGAAAAGTATAAAAATGAAGTTTAAGAAGTAAAGCCATGCTGTTATGTTAAGCTGTAGGGGACTCAGGTAAACAATTTCTGACATTACCGGTGAAGTGGAAGAACCAATACTATTATGAACTACTGAACTCTTTTATTTTGCTGAGTTAACACACCTATAATATTCAAATAACAGAACTTAACAAAAAAAAGGTATACAGATGAATGTCCATTTTGTACCTATGTATTCAAAGTGATTAGGATAGATATATAGTTACATTCTCTTAGTGAATAGAGTGATTTGTTCTAATGGTGCTTGTAGATAGGATATCATGTCCGTATCTTGTACAGCAATTAACCACTAGGAGGTATGTATGGAATGTGTTAATTATTGAAATTGTCCTAACAAGTTGATTTGAAACTGTCTCATTGCTATTTATTTATCAATAAAATTATGGAAAAAAAGAAATTATTAATCAAGAATATTAAGATAAAATCCTATGAGTCACCTTTCCAAAATATACCATTTTAAAAAATGTGTGACCTATATAATCTATTTTGGAGAGGGATAAGAGAAATGGATGAAATAAGAAATCAAGATATGTTATGTAGGGCCATCGAGATAGCTCAGCAGACTAAGTGCCTGCTTAGGCAAGCACAGGGAAAGGGGTTCCATCCTTGGCACCACATTCCACACCAGTCCCACCCCCAGGCATGCTGAGCCGGCCACCGAGTCCAGGTGTGGTGGCATACGCTTGTAATCCCAGCGCTAGGAGGGCTGTAAACAGGAAGATCACTATAAGTCCCAGCCGTGTAGTAAGAGCCTGCACACAACACACACACACACACACACACACACACACACACACACAAAGACGTTATATACAGGTATCAATTTCCTACAAGGAATGTTAACACTATATACTGCACACAGGACTGTGGCAGAGTGCAGACAGGTTAGATGATGTGGAGGAGACTATGATTGCAAAATGATTGTAGACCTTGACTCTCACCGCGAGGGTCTTACAATCTTGTTGAATGAATCAGGTGAGCAGTGAAGACCAGTGTCAGGAAAAGTAGGCAGAAATGCTAGGAATGCTCAGGAGAGAGAGAAAGAATTTTTTGGTGAAGGGATAAAGATCCTCTTTGCTGAGATGTGTAGGAAGCAAGTCCTCATTGGAAGAAGCACTTAGAAGGGGTGGGGATTTCAAAATGAGTTGAAAGAAGCAAGACATAGAAGGAGCATGAGAAACATATGAAGAAAACTATGCACAGTCACTGACTTTTACTGTTACTCCCATTGTGCAGCACAGCCATTTCCTCTTTCCTGAACAAAGTCTTTCCTTGCTGCTCCTATCCACTGTTTCTTTTCTATTGGTATCAAGAGTAAAACCCTAAAATGTTATTTTGCATTTAATTATAGGTCAGTAAATTAATTCTAAATCCAGACACCTAGAAGTTTCCTTACTCTTTTCTCATATTCACTTTACTTTCACACATGATTAATCACAAAGTCCTTATCCTGGCTTCTAATAATCTCTCAAATATATCCAAAGTTTCCACCCATTCTCCCATCATCCCAGTCTAAGTTCTGTTCTCTCTCACTGTAATGGGACTCTTTATGTCTTCATGTTTTACAACTGCATGTTTTTAATATGTTTTCCATATAGTTAACTGGACATTTGGGCTCAAACATTATCACTTATCATTCCAGGACCCTTAATAAATTTTTCAAAATATTTAGTGGTTGTTGAAATCCTACATTATTTAAGCTCTCTTCCATACCTCTTCAGGATACCTTCAGGCTATTTTGGCCATCTTCCTGTCCTCTTGGGCTTTGGGTGAGTCCCTTACCTTGGAATGAACACTGAGCTACCTACACCCTGGACCTCTCTAAGCTAGATGGCTATCCACATTCCAAAGTTCCCAGCCGAGTGTGCCTTCTGCTAGGGAGGCTTCTTTCACCCCACACCTACAGCATTAGCTAGTCCTTAGCAAACTGTCCCACAGCACATTGCATTTATCATCTTTTTTTTTTTATTTTTGTATTTCTAGGGAAGGGTCTACAGGGTATTCAGGGTCTCACTACTAGATAGGACTTGTAGTGATCCGCCTGTTTACAGCCTCCCAAGAGCTGGGATTACAGGTGGGCACCACCACGCCCAGTCTCAATCAGTGTCTCACCGTGACCTGAGGGGTGGGGCTGGCACGGCAGGTCGGGGAATCGAACCTGCGGCTCCTGCACCTGCTCGCAAGTGCTTTAATTTGCTAAGCTATTTAATTGGCCCACATTTTTCATCCTTCTGAAGCTAATGACAATATCTAGGTAATGCCCACTTTGTTCTTTAGTACTCCTTTAGTGATTAGCTTGGCATTCAGCCCAGAGTGAGCAATTAATAAATATATCTCATTAAATGAATAGAAAATCAGAATGCAATGCTAAGGCTTTAAACATTTGGGTAAAATACTTGAAGATTACACTACATATTCTTGTACATTAATTCATTCTCCATGAATTAATTCAGTGTAAGTAAAAAATTAGTACTCAGTGTCTGGATGTACTTATTTCCTGAGTAATCTAGAAGTATTTCCTTGACAATCTTTGAGATTCTTGGGAGCTGAGAGTAGACAGTGAGACTTGCCTTCAGTTGGACTTGAAAACACACTGGAAAATAGATTTGAACAGATATTTTATGAGAGAAATACTCAAAACTAGGATGAAAAAGCATTTTGGGTAAAGGAAGGTACTACTATTCACAAAAGCAAATTAAATGAAAATTAAAAACTACAAAAACTTAGAAGTAGTGCATGTGGGATGAACCAGAAAGTTACTTTCCAATTGCTTTTACTTCAAAAGAAAAAAATGCCACTGACATGAATACAGTTCATAATCTAAGGTCTTTTTGCTAAACTGCATCTTAGAAAAAGCTTTGCATATGGGGGCACGTAAGACAATGTTCGCAGCATGAATGTTCATAGGGCCCAAAGAAAAAACCATTACTGGAATTAACCCAAATGTCCATTAACAGAATAGGTAAACATATTGTGTATATTCACATAATGGAATACCCAGTAGAAAGATGAATGAAAACACAGTTATTGATGAATGAAAGAGGGAAGGTGCTGACAATGTATGCAAAACAGAACCATTTTAAATGTTAAAAAAAGTGACAATATACTACCTAGATATCACATTATATTGCATTGCTCTGCATCATTTGTACTGTAACCCTAGTAGTGAGGTCTCTCCAGAAAAATAGAACCAGTAGGAAGTATAAAGATATAAATGAGATCAACTGCATAAATATTAATACAATTGTATTATTTATAATATTGTGTTATATCTTATTTATAATATATGATAATATTACATACATTAGTTTACAGAATTATGGAACCCAGTGGGTCACACAGTCTGCATGCTGGAGAAACAGGAAAGCAAGGGGTATACTGTAATCTGAGTCTGTAGGACGGGGAACAGGGGAGCCAATGGCAGAGGTCCCAACCTAGGTCTGAAGGCCTGAAAAGCAAGAGTGCTAATGCTCAAGGGTAGATGATACATGATTCTGCTCCAGTAGAGCAAGCAAATTTGCCTCCACAGTTAGGCTTTCAATGGATTGCATTGTGTTCACCCACACCAGTGAAAGGGAACTGTAGTTAGTCTACCAACTGAAATGATAACCTCTAATCAAAATGCCCCCACAGACACACCAGGAGATAATATTTTACCAGTTACGACCATTCTTTAGCCTCACTGATTAAATTGGCCATCATAGGAATGCATGCACAATAGAAAAAGAAGACAAAGGAGACTGGTTTAAAACTGCGTGAAAACTTGGATGCTTTATGGAATCCAGGAGAAGTTAAAAAGTGTCCATAATATTGATCTTGTTGTATTCCTTCAGTTGGATAATTAATTCCCAGGCATAATTTTATTATTATGCTTCATAATTTTCACATGCATATCACATAATTGTCCTTGGAGGTATCAAATAGTTTAGACTTTAAAAACAAAGATAAAAGTAAACTCAAGTGCATAAGATGAGGTTCAAATTTTCTGCCATGAAATATCCAAGTAGGAGAAACAAATTTCATTGTATGAGAGCATAGTGTGGTCTTTTAGGATAGTAGGCAAGCCCACCATATGAACCACAGGTGCTGTACAGACTGAAGTAGAAAATGTCACTATCATTCCAAAATATGCAAAAGCTAATAAAACTTTGGCTCTTCTACAAGGCCAGGGGAAGAATGGTAAATAAGATTTTAAAAATTAAAAACACAAGATAAATTGACTAATGACGTGTCTTGGGTTTGTTGAGGTTACATCTATAACCCTTGGGACAGACATCAACCATTATAGTAATCTATGTACACAGTTGCTAGACATGGGCTGGAATGACCACACACTCCTACTGACCAGCTGTGAGTTGGTTTTGAGTACTATAAGGCCTATAAAAAATAGGGAGATGTATGGAGGTCCAGGACAGTTCTGCGAGGTACTCTCTAACATTTTTGATCATAATAAAATACAAATAACAAAATTTATTATTCTAACCATTTTAAGGACCATTCAGTAACTTTCTATCATTTCTCAAGCAATATCACCATCTGTCCCTAAAACGAAATTTATGTAACTATTGCCTCATTCTGTTTTAAGGTCTATCATGGAGGAATTTAAAGGAATAACGATCTGATTAAATTGCCTTACTTCAAGTAAGATACTATTAAGAGAGGGATAATAGGATTTTAAAATATTTTTTATATCTGAAAATAGAATTTTAATGTAATTGTATATAATGTAGAGCTGTCATTAAGTTTTAACTTACACAATGTAATACTGTTAATACATTAATGAGTCATATTAAACATTTTATGCCATCTTCAAAAAAATTCTGCTGCCATTAAACAATAATTACTTATCCCCTCTACCTCTACCACCTTTCTATTTTCTGTCTCTGTAAATTTGCCAATTCTGGGAGCCTTCTATATATAAACAATTCAACACTTATCTTTTGTGATTGGCATATTATCCTCCACCTTCCTTTCACATGGCATAATATCTTCAAGAATCTTCCATGTTAGAATTTCCTCCTTTTTTATGGCTGAAAAGTATTTTAGTGCACATGTACGCAAATTTTATTTATCTACTTACCTACTGATGACATTGTGATCTTTGGTGTTGTGAATAACACTGCTATAAATATGAGTGTACAAATATCTGTTCAAGCCTATGCTTTCAACCCAGAAGTGAAATGGTTAGATCATGTGGTGATCCTGTTGGGGAATTTTGAGAACTCACTCTGCTGTCTTCTGTAATGGCTGAAACATCTGACACTCTCAGCAGGGGCCACCAGCTGACCCAACCTCTCCATAGTGCCTCTAACGCTTGCTGCTTAATGTTTTTTTTTTTTTCCTTTTCTTTTTTCTTTAATTACTAGGCCACCCAGTGGATGTGAAAAACTCTAAGTAGTATTTGAAATTTTTTTTAAAAAAATCATGTCTATTTGCCTTCTTGTAAGCTGCATCACTCATACATGCTTCAGCTACCTACCCACCCCTGCTGTTTCATTTTGATTAATCACGCCCTTCACAAGATAGCACATGTATTATCTATGGCAACCAGGCACAGTCCTGCCCACTTCAGCTTTCAAGAGTGAAATCTGCCTAAGGATGAATGGAGGCAGAAGAACATGCTTTACATGCATGTGGACAAGGAAACACCAAATCCCATAAGGTTTTGATAAATTCAGATGAAACTGAGATTCTAAAACATAATTATCTTCAAACTGATGAAAAACATCACATGAAACCTTCAATATTAACCACCATTAAGCTTAATGTGGAGGTAGGCAAAATGAGGCAATTCAGAAATCAAGTTTTAAAACACTATAAATTAAAAAGCTCGACATACATTAGATGACAATCAGCATTCAATAAATTCTAATGATCTTTTTAGTTTGCCTAAGATTTTCTTTTCTTTCTCAAGTCAAGTAGTCACAGGTCTTCAAATGAATTGGTGAGTGTAGATAAATATTCCTTTTGCCTGTTATCATTTACTCTCCTTTCTCAGTTCTTTCTGCAAATCAACATATTACAAAATCCTACAAAATGAAAGATAACCAAGGAGCTCTTCCTCCAGGGATTTCTATCTTTGTCTTCTAGAGCCCTATAGCTGGTTCTTTCTGGAGAAGTGTTTATGATGTTATCGGTTCAAGCTTTAAATTAGTAACACTACAGGGGAAGGAGAGGTGTAGGATCCTGCCAATGGCATTAATCAGCAATGTTCCAGTGAGGGGCTTACAGCTTCACAGACACTTGTTTTGCATTTATGAGATGCAGGATATTCTTTAACTGTACAGCTGAAACTTTTTGATGAATATGGAAATAAATTAAGAGGGATTTCACTGCTAGTTCAAAGTATGTTACTGCTCGCAAGGGACACTGATAACTGAGAGAACTAATTTTGTGGCGTGGTTTACAATATCATTACACCCTGTGTCACTGTAGTTTAGGCTACATCGAGTCCCAAAGAATTGTCACTTATCTATGAAATCTCACCTTGTGTGGAGTGACAATCTATCAGTAATAAATGTAATGACTTCATAGTTTTGCATAGTGCCATATTTAAAGAGAGTTAAGCTGCTCACCTATTTAGCTGTATAGTGCTTGTTTCTGGCACGTGATGGTTTGATCTGGTACACATTAAAAAAAATTAAATACAGCTCAGGGATTTTCACACAAGGCAACACTACAAAGGAATGGCTCTGAGAGAACATCTGCATTCATTGCAGCCCATCAATTTTAATTCAAACAGAAAGAGTGCTCATAAAATGGTCACTCAGTACTTTTGCTAGAGTTGAATTAGCCACTTAGGTATAGAAACGGATGTATGATCGTGTAAAGTTTGAGCTGCATAGAGAGACCCAATAACAAATAAATAAAATATTTTTAAAAAATTCAAACCAACCAAATGAATGCCAAGGGGGAAGAATCTGCCTACAGCTGCTGGTGCCCAAACCCACAAGCCTGAGATATTAGGTGCTTTAGCCTCGGGCAGATCTAACCTTAGTTCACCATGAAGTCTCTGAACTGACAAAGCTCCATTCAGTATTATATTTCCTGCCTGCACTTCTGTGATGCTGATTGACAGCCTACGCCCTCCACCCTGGGCTCTAGCTCTGGGCCAGGCGTGGCAGGCTGTTTTGTCAGCTGTGGCCTGCCTGGGCCTGGTGAAGCTGCTGCCTGTCAGGCAGCTACCAGTATCCACACTGCAGGAGCCCGCCCTGCCTGGCCTCGGGCTGCTCTGGCTGACATACTGCCTCTGGGCCTGGGGAGACCTTTCCAGTCTGCAAATAACACTGGAGAATTCAGACTAATGGGTTCAGCTTCCCTGAGGCAAAGGGAAAAAAAGGCTTCTTAAAAGGAAAAGGATTAAGAGGGAAAGTGAGCAAAGGCTTGCTTGGTCTCCACTTAGGGAATGCGAAAGAGCACAATCAATTGAATAAACAGCTCACCTAATGGTGGGGAAGCGGAGTGGGAGAACAGCTCTGCTCTGTGGCTTTTTACTTTTGTAGCTCATTCATAGATTCATCTAATACTAATGAATTCTAAGAAAGTAGAATATATGTTTTCATACCATATTTTGTTTGTAATTTTACCTTTTCTCTTGTTCTAAAAAGGAGATAGAACACTTTGTATAAATAGACACAATTCTTCACTGTGAGTGTTGTTCAAAACACACACACACACACACACACACACGCACGCACACGTTTCTAATTGTTACTCATTTTGCATCTAAAGTAGTAGATAATAGCTTACCTTAAAATGGAAGTTTGGGGCTGTGGAGATAGCTCAGCAGTCTAATAGCTTTCATAGATGAGTGCAAGGGCTGGGCCGCCTGGTACCACATGTGGCAACAGCCCCTCCCTGGCACACTGAGCAGGCCAGCAAGACTGGGTGTGGTGGCACATGCCTGTAATCCCAGCGCTGGGGAGGCTAAAACAAGAGGATCACAATGAATCTGAGCTGTTTAGTGAGACTGTACTAACTACACACAGAAAAGGAATTTGGAATAGATATGGTTTAATAAAGATCAAGATATATATGTATAAAAAGTAAAGCCATATTAATATGCTGACCTGTAAAAGGCTCAATTCAACAACTTTTAACATTGCCAGTCCTATGGAAAACCCACTACTATTATGGACTACTGGACTATATTGGAATATTTTGCTGAATTCACACACCCTACAATATTTAAATGACAATGGAATACCCTTCTCTGACAAAACTAAATATACATTTTGTATCTGTATATTGAAAAGTTAGGATAGATTACAGCTACTTTCTCTTAATTCAGTGTATAGAAAGATATATTCTAATAGTGTTTATGAACAGGATATCATGGCTGCATCTTGTAGTATGAATAACCACCAAGAAGACAACAATATGCAATGTATTAATTATGATGCAATTGAAACTGTCCTACTAATTGGTTTTGAAGCTGTCTCATTGCTATTTGTTTCTCAATAAAATTATTTTTTTAAAAAAAGAAACATGGTATAGCTCTATATATCCAACATGCTCATCAATTTAACAAATTTTGAGAGGTATCAGTGACTATCTTGAAATTATTTTGCGTTTGTCCTTTTGGTATTATGGGTACTTTTCTAAAAGTTTCCAAGCTATTTGATAGACAGCTTCTCAGCCCTCTTCTTCGTGAGTGAAGTCAGCTTGGAAATTAGGGGTCCCAGTGCAACTGTTTACTAATTGTAATTTAATTTGAATCTCACTTAAGAAAGCATTTTCTTTGGCTGGGGAGAAATCTTCAAGGAAAAAGTTCTTCCAGGTCTTGATTTGTATAACTAACCCCTTGTACTTGGTGGGTCATTAGATCGCACTGGGTTGTAATGTAATCAGAGTCAGCATTCTGCTCTTAAGGGCTGCCCGGTAATTTGCTTGTTAATATATTAGCACACAGCATTGATCAAATGGCTAATCCAATCACATGCTTGTAATCGATCCCCTATTGATTACCCAGACTGGTGATCACTTTTGCTGGGTTCAGTCAATAGCAAATGCCAACTAGCCTTTCACACACCTAATTAGCTTATAAAATAAACCAAACATTTTGCTTGGCCCCAAAGACAAAGATCAATGGAAAGCTTTGGGGCTGAATCCAGATGATTTTTCTCATCATCTTTTCTTCTTCTCCTCTGCAGCCACTCAAGTTCACATTAACATTCTCCTTTTTGGTTTGAAGACATCTGAAAAGCAGCTGCCATGTCTGAGACAGTGAAGCAGCTGTAAGCTATAAATCACGAGGGTGAGGGATTCTGGGTTGCACACTGGCATGTGGTCTGTCAGGCCAGAAAAATAGAGACATAAAAGAGCCAAAGGTCAGAGGTATGTAGAGTTTAGCAGCCTGAACTTGTGCTATATTTCATGCAAGGAAACCTTGGCATTGGTGGTTCTTCTTGAACATGCTTTAGCTGCACCTTGCTGATGCAGCATTTGATTAGACCTTTACTCATCTGCAAGAGCTGACTCTAGCTACCTGCTCCCCACCTTGTTCTATTAATTTGATAATGTTCCTCCATACCACCATGCAGAGAACCAGTCCCTCCATGGGAATTTTGGTTAAACAAGAACTGTGCAGTTGCATTAAAAACAAAAACAACTCTGACCCACCTGAGACTATTTATGATCTTAACTTTAAAACAAAAGTAATATTTGAGATGCTTTGGCTGATATTCATCCCCTAACTTTTTTTTTTTTTCAAAACTGGGGATTGAACTCAGGCCCTTACATTTGCCAGGCAAGCACTTATTCTCCTGAGCTATCTCCCCGGGACCCCCCAACTTCTCTTTTCATGAATCCGATGCTCTTTCACAAGTCATCCTCATTCGAGAGAGATTTGTCAAAGGACCTGTTTATTGATTCAGAGCAGGACAGTGAGTGAGATTGTTTTGGTCTACATCAGCAACAACTACACAGTTGATTTCCCAGAGCAATATATGGTAATGATTCCCACCGATGAGAAATTCCAACTTCCAAAACACAACACCAAGCTGGTGGACTATGGCCAAGTCTCTCCTGGCAAAGTGAGGAGTAGAACCAAAGCCTGATCCTGAAATCAGTCCTGGAATGTTTTTGTCTGGATTGTCATTTTTAGAACAGAGAATGCACCAAGTGCCTCATAATATAAAAAGAAAAGAAAATTTCAAAAACTATTAACTGGCTCACTTGCTTATGGCAAGTTTTCTTAGGGTTTGGCACACTAGATTTAGATCCAAAAGGCAATCAATCAATCAATCAATCAATCAATCAAATAAGCAAACCCAAAGATCGAGTAGGACAGATTTATCCTTCTTACTGATCAGGGCATATGATCACAAGTAACTTTTCTGTAGAACTCGTCTAGATAATTTCACCAACTGTTTATTTTGCTTTAGGAAAATAAAAATATTAAGTAAAAATATTAAAAACATTTTAAATTTTTTCCTGTTTTTCAAGGCTTTTTAGAATATCCATTTCACATGCTTTTTGATTAAAGTAGATGATTTAGACTAAAACTACTAGAGTTCTTTCTGTGTTATCTTTGTTTCAAAATTTGTAGTAGTATTTAGAATTTTTACATTTAAAGGTTTAGTTGTGTATTTTGAAGGACAAATATTTTAAATCTATAAATTAAAATTAGCTACAGAGAAAAATTAATTTATATGGAATGGCATGTCATAGCATAGGCAAACACAGATAACTACGTAAGAGAGGGATCGCAAGGTTCAGGCTATTCCCTTTCCAACAGATTGTGAAAACTGATGTGAAGCAAAATTAGACAGGGTGATTTAGGGAGTAGGACTCCCATACTTCCTGTCTGAGCTTTTTACTCCTTATAATTTTTTTTTAAACCTCTAGATCTTTCTTTTTTCTGTAAGGAACCAAGTAAATAGCATTGCAAAAGCTCTAACACCAATATATCTAGGTTCAAGTCCCCATTATTATCTATTAGACTACTGAGTCTTGTGGCTATTTAACTTTTATTTGCCTCAAGTTTCTAATCTGTACAATAAAAATAGTGGTAGAATCTACCTCCTGTTTTAAAATAATTTCATGAGTCAACACATGCTTACATTAAGGCAGTGGTTGGCATAGTTTTTAAGTGTACTGGCTATCCTGATTATTACACTCTCCATACAAGCTTCTCTTGATGTTTCTTCAACCTCTGATGTTACTTCAGGACCTCCTCAGGATAGGTCTTTCTCTTCGAAGTATCTGGCGGTTTATCTCAGAAACTCCACCTTAAGCAGTAGGTCACATAAAAAAAGAAAACTAATAAATGCCTCTGCAGTTAGGAAGAAAGATGCCTAATGGGAGCTTAATGTGTTATTTCTTTCATGATTATTTACATTTAAAGAGAAAGCTCTCAGAGGCCATAATGAAGTCTCTCTACGGGGCCAAATTAACAGTGATGATTTCAAACACTGAATGCTTTCTCACAAATGATCAGGACTCAAATGTACACCAGTGTCCTGAGGAGCTGGTGTGAGAGACTAGCCAAGTGAGTGTTGCTGACTAGAGTACTTGCTTCCCCTTATAGTGCTGCAGCCCCATGAGAATGGCTGGCTGCTGGTGACACTGGGAGAAGAATAAAGAAGCTAAGAAGGTGATGAATTTTATCTCTTTCAAAAAATGATCTTAGGTGTGAAATTACTGTACTTGGGCCAAGAGTGGGGAAACCAGGTAAAAGTGAATTTGTGACGTGGCTGTAATTCCTTTAAGGATTCATGGGCAGTTTGTTTCTGCTCTTCCACACTGAATTGGGAATGTACATAAGCAAGGCAAGCTATAAGGACTAGACCTGTTAGCAGTTACTATGGCTTGGATACTAAGGGAACACCCAAATGTCTCATGTGCTGAAAGCTTGATTCTCATATAATGGCCTTGAGGTGGGAGAATGTCTAAGCAGGTCTTGTGGCATGTCTTTAGCTGTTAAGAGCACAGCCCTTGGAAGGGATTAATACTAATCTTCCAGAGTGAGGTGTCATGCGATTGAATTGTAAAAAGAGCAAGATTGATCCCTTTCTGGTCTCTGGCTTCCTGTCTTGCTGTGTGGTCTCTTTGTACATGCTATTGCAAAGGTAGTGTGTCTACCATGATGAAGTCCTCGTCGGAGCTGAGAAGTGATTGGTGCCACCTTTGAGCCTTCAAAACTATAAGTCAAATAAATGTCTTTTCTTCAAAATTATCCATCTTGAAAACCCACTGAAAATAAGAATAAGTGGTCTTTAACTCATTTGATAAAACCCATCTATGGCACATTAACATTCAATAACATACTAAACAGTCAAACACTGAAAGCATTTACTGGAAAATGAAGAAGAAGAGCCGAGGATATAACTCAACAACAAAAGCACCAGCCTGGCAAGCACAAGGTCCTGAGTTTGATACCCAGTATTAAAATAAATAAATAAATACGAACAGGACAAGTATATCCACTGTCACCACTCCTATTTGATATGGTTCTGGAAACATTAGCTGAAGCAAATAGATAAGAGAGATAAAAAGGAATAAAGATAGGAAAGGAAAATGTTAAATAACCATTATGCACAGATAACATGATACTGTACATATAAGACCCAAAAACTCTTCCAAAAGACCACTGGATTGAACAACCAAATTCAGAAGCATAGCTGGATACAAAGTCAACACTCAGAAATTGTTAGCACTCCTGTACACAAACAACAAACTCACTGAGAGAGGAAATTAAGGAAATCACACCCTTCCTGGCATCCAAAAAGATGAAATACTTAGGAAAAAATCTAACAAAGAAAATAAAGGATCTATAATTTCAAAATTACAGTTCTCTGAAAAATGAGATTGAAGAGGATATCAGAAAATGGAAAGATATCCCTTGCACGAGGAGAGGAAGAACCAACATAGTGAAAATAGCCATAATCCCAAAACTTTTATACAGATTCAATCCACCCCAATCAACATAAAATTAACATACCATACAGAACTAGAGGTAATTTTCCAAAAATTCATCTGGATGCAAAACAGACCTAGAATAGCAATATTGGAAATCCTGGACAACAAAGGCAAGGCAGAATGCATCACAATCCCTGATTTCAAATTATATTATAAAGTTATTGTGATAAAATCAGCATGGTACTGACAATAAAACAGACCTAAGCACTAGTAGAACAGATTAGAAGATTTAGACTCAACTGCAAACACATTCAGCTATCTTATCTTTGACAAAGGGGCAAAACATATCACTGGAAGAAAGATAGCTTCTTTATAAATGGTGCTGGAAACATTGGCTTTCTACAAGTCAAAGACTAAAAGTAGATCCATGTTTATCACCATGCCCTAAACTAAAGTCAAAATGGATTAAAGTTCTAAATGTTAAAAACACTAAATCTACTAAAGGTGAAATTAATTAGAAATCTTGAAGACTTAAGGATAGTCAGGGACTTAGAACAAAACCCAAACAGCACACGAAACACTTCGAAGAGTCAACAGCTTGGATCTCAAATTATTAGAAAGCTTGGGTGCATCAAAAGAAATCACTAACAGAATAAAAAGGCAGCCCACTGAGTGGGAAAAATTTTATACAACAGTCCCTCAAAGGACTTGTATGTACAACACTTACAGAATTGGAAAAAACTCAGATCGACCACCTAAATTCAAAGACCCATTCTAAAAATTGGCATCTGAGTTTAGATAAAGAAATGCACACAGAAATAAACATAGGAGGGGCTGGGGAGATGGCTCAGTGGAATAAGCACTTCCCTGGCAAGCGCAAGGGTCTGAGTTCAATCCCCAGTTCCACCAAAAAAAAAAAAGAAAAAAAAAAGAAATAAACAGGAAAAATGTTCCACGTTGTTGGTCGGTAGAGAGATGAAAATTAAAACAACACTAAAGAGGCATCTCACCCTGGAAAGAATGGCTATCATGAAGAAATCAACCAATAACAAATGCTGGAGGAACTGTGGGGAAAAAGGAACCCTTCTCCACTACTGGTGGGAGTGCACACTGGCACAATCACTGTGGAAATCAGTACAAAGATTCTTCATTAAACAAAGTTTAGAGGTCCAATTCTCTCATCTCCTTCTGGGTATTTCCCCAGAAGAATTAAAAACATCTTACAAAAGTGATATATGTGCACCCAGGTTTTTAACAACACATTTTTTCATAAGTCTTGGAAACAACCCAAATGACAAGGATAAAAAAAGATGTGGTACTTTTATACAATTGAGTAGTACTCAGCTGTAAAAAAAGGACAAACCTGAGAGATATAGGAAAATGGATGCAAATTGAGACTACATGACAAGTGAAATAAATCAGACTTACATGTGTGAAATTGTATTGTCTCCCTAGTATAAGACGAAAGAGTAAATAACAAAAATTCACAATAGATATTGTGAAATATGAGGAAACTATTCAAAGGAAAGAAAAACTGGGATGGGAGAAAGGAGAAGAGAAGAAAGGGAAAGGGAAAAATGAATATGAATACATACATGATAATTAAAATAGTTATACCAGTAACTGCTATTAGTTCACTGGAAGGAAAGGTTTGTGCCTGCATTAGTTGGTCAGTTTTTCATGCCTGTATCTTATAATATGAGCAACTACTTTGAAGATAACAATATGCAACATATTAACCATTGCTACTCTCCTACAATCTTGTTTTTACAATTTATATAGTTATTTTTATTGTTTTTTTAAATAAAGAAATTACCCAGCTTGAGACATTCTGGCACAGCAACAGAAAATGAACTAACACAGCACTGAATTTAACCCATGTAACTAATGGTGATAAATTATGGGGCACATTTTGTGTAGCTACTATAATTGAAAGACCAGTTTTCAGAATTATTTTTCCCTGTATTGTAAGTTTATGGTTTCATTGCTTTAAGATGTGTTGGCTTCAATAAGTAAACTAAGAATTAATTGCAATGGTGAGAAAAAAATTAATTTTTGCAATGACATATATTTAATCATCGAACACCAGCCATAAATATATGAGTTTTCATCTTATAAAATTATCACAATATATTTTTCTATCACTGAAAGAATTGTTAAATTTTTGGCAAACACACCTGACTTCCCTTCTATGTATATAACTTTCCCATAGTAAACAAGCTCCTGGAGTCTAATAATGCAATGCAATAGGATTTAGTGAGTCTACTAGATCAGGATTGTGAAAATCTGCATTTCTGATCTGTCTAATCAAATACACTGTGGTTTTTTTAAATTTCCTTAAATCTTAGCTGTGACAAATTGTGCTGTTATAAACATGGATGCACATAGATTGCTGTGGCATGAAGTTTTCTTTTGTTGTTGTTGTTGTTTTTTTTCTTTTTGGTTTGTTTTTTTGAAGTTTTCAATTCTTCTGGAAAAGTACTCAGGAGGGAAATAGCCGGCTTGAATGAAATCTGCAATCCTAGCTTTTAAAGGAATCTCCACACTGATTTCCATAGTGGTTGTACCAGTCTGCACTCCCATCTACAGAAGAGTTCCTTTTGCTCCACAGCCTCTCCATCATTTGTTATTGGCTCACTTTTTGATGTTAGCCATTCTTTCTGGGGTGAGGTGAAGTCTCAGTGTTGTTTTAATTGGCAGTTCTCAAATGACCAATGATGTTGAACATTTTTTCATATATTTGTTTGCCATTTGTATTTCTTTCTCTGAGAAGTGTGTATTCATCTCAGATGCCTATTTTTTGGATTGGGTCTTTGTATTTGGGTGGCCTAATTTTTTTTCTTTTTTGATTCTTTATATATTCTAGAAAGAAGGCCTTTGTCAGTGGAACAGTCAGGTAAAATTTTTTCCCAGTTGGTGGGTTTTCCTTTTACTATGTTGGAGATGGGGATACAAATGAAGGACCATTTTGTATCTATATATGCAAGATAGTTAAGATAGATGCTACTTCCTCTTAATTCAGTGAGAAGAAAGATTTGTACTAATAGTATGTATTTTATGTATTTATTTCTTTGGTACAGGGTCTCACTATGCAGCTTGGACTCATAGTGATCCTCCTGTCTTAGCTTCCCCAGTGCTGGGATTATAGGTGTGTGCCACCACACCTGGTTTTGGTGGCTGGCATGGCGTGCCTGCTGTTCTGGGGCCTGCAGAGCACATGGTGCAGGGGATCCAAAGCAGGTCCTTGTGCTTGCCAAGCAGGTGCTTTGGACAGGATATCATGTCTTCATATTGTACTGTGAATAACCACTATGAGGACAACAATATGGAATGTATTAATTATTGAAAATGTCCTGTTAATTGGCTTTGAAACTGTCTTATTGCTATTTGTTTCTCAATAAAATTAATTTTTTAAAAAACAGATTTACTGGAGCTGGGGAGATGGCTCAGTAGAATAAGTGCCTGCCTGGCAAGCACAAGGGTCTGTTCAATCCCTGGTTCTGAAACAAAAAAAAGATTTTCTTTGAAGTTCAGAGACTTTTCAAAAAGATGAGATACCAGTTGCTGATTCTTTGAAGTATTTCCTGTGTAATTTGGTTTTTGTGCATGAATTCTCTACCTACCCCTATGTTTTTAAGACTTTCACCTAGATTTTTCACCAGATTTAATGTTTTTGTTTTAATATTTAAATCTTTGATCTATTTTGACCATAGTTTTGTGCATGGTGATAAGCATGGGTCTAGTGTTACCCTTCAGCATTTGGAAAGCCAGTTTTTCCAGCACCATTTAGTAAAGCAATTTGTCATAACTAAATCCTGGAAACAACCCAGATGCCCATTAACTGAAGAATGGATTAAAAAAATGTGGTATTTTTACACAACGGAGTATTATTCAGCTATAAAGCAGGATAAATTTGAGTCTTTTGTCAGTAAATGGATGCAATTAGAGAACATATTCTTAACTAAAATAAATCAGAACCGTATGTACAAACATCATGTTGTCTAATTAGTTGAGAACCTGAAAGAAAAAGGGAATCTGAAGAGTTCAATAGATGCCTGGAAAAGGGAATGAACTTATTCAAAAGGAAAGAGTTACTGAGTTGAGGAGGACAGGAGAGGGCATAGAGCAAAGAGATATATCTATGTATTCAGGCAGGATGGTTTGAACAACTATATTGTACATTTCTGCTGGTCTATGGAAAGGAGCAGATAACAATTAATTTGTTGTGTATTTTCAATTGTTTGTACTTTTTCTCTTCTTAATTTTTTTACATAGTTTTTTGTTTTTTCTTCTTCCAATTTTACATGCATATATCTGGTAATATTAATAAATGGTTGGAAGACAACAATATGTATTACAACAAATACTGTGAAATTCATATTACTTTGTTAAGTGAAAAGCTATATCACTTATAAGTTTTTCTGTTTTAATATTATTTTTGTACTGTCTCTAAAAATAAAATAAATATAAAAATCAAAGAAAAAAGAAAGAAAAAAATAAAAACCTATTTATTTATTTATTTATTTATTTATTTGGTACAGGGTCTCACTATGCAGCTTGGATTCATATTGATCCTCCTGTCTTAGCCTCCCCAGTGCTGGGATTACAGGTGTGCACCACCATACCTGGTTTTGGGGGGCTGG
Source organism: Octodon degus (assembly GCF_000260255.1). Taxonomy (NCBI): domain Eukaryota; kingdom Metazoa; phylum Chordata; class Mammalia; order Rodentia; family Octodontidae; genus Octodon; species Octodon degus. Next base: position 114,615 of record NW_004524820.1, on the reverse strand, counting down.
CATGGCATGCCTAGGGTTCTGGGGCCTGCACAGCATGTGGTTCAGGGGATCCAAAGCAGGTCTTTGTGCTTGCCAAGCAGGTGCTCAGACCACTGTTGTATTTCCCCAGCCTTACACTGTAGATTCTAAACTGTTATTTTCAACAGGAAAAAATATATGGTTTTTGTTTTTACCAAATTTTACTTTACCAAAGTTCATTTTTCTAAATGTAACTATTTAATATATATTATATATAATAATATATAATATAAGGGCAGGCCAAATAGCTCAGTGGATCAATGTGCCTGCAAGCAATTGCAGGGGCTGGTGGTTTGATATCTGGACCTGTTGTGCCGGCCCCACCCCCAGGGCTTGCTGAGAGCAATTGAGACTAGGTGTGGTGGCATGTACCTGTAATCCCAGCTCTTGGGAGGCTGTAAACAGGAGGATCACTATGAGTCCAATCTAGTAGTGAGGTCTTGAACACCCTGTAGACCTTTCCCTAAAATACAATAATAATAATAATAATAATAATAATAATGTATAATATATTTAATATAAACAGCTATTTTCATATAGCTAAATATTTAATTACAAATTTAGATAATCACTTAAATATACTAAATATATCAACATAGTCAAAAAGGGTATGCATTTAAAAATGGCAAACATCTATTTGGAATTGTAATGTCAGAATTATGATATTTTGCATAAATATTTCTTAAAACTATAATCATTTGCAGATGAACAATAAGTATATTCAGGCTACTGAATGATAATTATGGTGTTGGACAAAATAACTAGAGGAATGTGAAAATGCATATAGACAAGTGTTGTCAAGTAACCTCAATTATTCAGAAATTTAAAAGTATACATGTCCCCTTTCATAAATATGAGTAAAAAATAAATAATGAGATCTTTGACAATACTCAAATGTTTTAATGTCGAATTAGATTTTTAAGATAATCTGTTTTTATTTTATTTTACTGAGTTAGTTGTGGAGGCTAAAAGATGAAAAGGTATTTAAATTCTCAATTAAATGATGAGAAAATTGCCGGGGATATAGCTCAGCGGAATAAGCTCTTGCCTGGTAAGCACAAGGTCCCAAGTTTGATCTGCAGTACCACACACAAAAAAAAACTCAAGAAATGAACATCAAAGTTTTTAAATTGAGTATGAAACATTCATTCACTTTAGTGAAATCAAAGCTGTGAGCAACCTATTATTGTATATTTAATTAGATTGAAGTAATAAAAAATGATTTTTAAGTATGAAAAACATAAAGTTGGTGCTTCTAGAAACCAAGTCTTTGACCCAATTTCAGAGTTCTTACATCAAATGAAATTCAAATGCATTGCTGAAATGAGTTCATTGCATGAATGGTCCAAGTATTGTAACCTTATTTTAATGTTCTATTTAAATGTAATGCTAACAAGTAAATTCAAGGTGCCTGCTGTGATACTGTATCTCAAAGACACCTTCCATTTTCAAAAAACAAATATAAAAATTCTTAGAATTATACTGGAAATATGCTTTCATCTGTCCACATTGTTTGCTTTTAGAGAGTACATATTTTAACCAAAGAGAAAGTGACACACAATGTCAGCTTGCCAGGCCCAAAGTTCATAAATGTGACACAGGATCCGGTGATACTGTCTGGAAAAGTGATTTGCCAGTGGGGTCAGAGTGTTTATTGTGGAGGCCATGGAAGGTGACCTTTGTACATTGACCTTCTACAATGGACAGGATGGCCAAAGAGAGAGACCTGATCGTTAACAAATAAGTCTTTTCCTATTGCCCTTTGTCATGCCATCTAGGGAGGGGAGAGGGAAGAAGGAAAGGAAGGAGAAACAGGCAGAGCTTGTAATTAGGTACACACTTCCCCTGTCAGTCAGCCATTTTATGGTGGAAAGTCACTAAAAAAATGTAACAATGCATATCATTAACAAGTTGATTTTTTTAACTAGAAGATAATAAATCTGGAATGCAGCTTGAGTCATTATTTATGAAATAATGTTCACCATTCTGTTTTATGTTTCTAAATGTATTCACCAAACTGCTGCTTTTTACTTTCTGTAAAGAAAGTAAAAAATTGCTAAATTTTATGAAATATTTTCAGTATACCTCAACCAAACCTAGCCTGCTACTATTTTTCTTGCACAGCAATGAAACTCTCTTTACAAAACTAAAAGGAAAATGGCAAGAAAGTAACTCAATTTATATAACACTTAGGCAAAGGCAAGTGGTTGTCAAAATATGTATTGAGAACAGTGAACACTAAGAATAAAGGAGTATGAAAGGTAACTAATACCCAGAAGATGTTAGACATTTTACTGAGACAGTCTGAATCAGCTCATTTATATCCAGTATTCCTTTGAGGTAGTTATTACAGATGATAAAACTGAGAAATAAAGGATTTGGTCCAGATCAAATACTGCCAAAAGAAACTAAGTTTGGAGCTCAAATAAAAAAGGAGTCAGAGGCCACTCGACATCCAAATGCAGGATTTTCTCCATGAAGTTTGTTGGTATACTAAAGAGCCTAGAGTTCCTTAGCCATCAATAAATTCCATTCCATTCCACTCCATGTTTTATGCTTACAAATAATTTTTGAGAGAGAAAAAAAGATTGTCCCAAGGCTGAACCAAAAAGACTTTTGCATTAAATCTGAATTAACCAGGAAACTGACTTAATTTCCTTCTTCACACAAGACTTTGCTGCTTTGGAGTATGCTAGAGCAGGCTGATGCTCCAGCGGCCAAATTGGTTAGTGTGTAGCACTTCTACAACGGTAGAACAATCTCAATTACAATAAGACACTATAAAACAATCACTAAATGGGAAGTATGTTTCATGTAATTGAAATACTTTTCAAGTTATTAGTATAAAGTTTGAGCAGATGGAGTATAATTACCTCGACTAAAATTTAACTGCCACACAGCATTGGCCCAATAAAAAAGGACAAGATGTTTAGTAAGGACAGTGCTGATAACTATGGGTAGAACTAATTACTACTGGAATTTCTTACACAGCTCTAGGACCTAAGTCCTGTGTCAGTTTTAGAGTGAAGAACCACATTATTAAGTACCTTCTGTTATGCAGAAGTCATCATTTCATTTTTTAAATTTTTTCCCATAATTTTATTGAGAAACAAATATCAATGAGACAGTTTCAAACCAAACTGGTAGGATAGTTTCAATAATTAACACATTGCATACATTCTTCCTAGTGGTTAATTGCTGTACAAGATGCGAACATGATATCCTATTTACAAACAATATTAGAACAAATCCCACTATTCATTAAGAGAATGTAACTATATATCTATCCTAATCTCTTTGAATACACAGATAAAAAATGGACATTCATCTGTATGCCCTTTTCTTGTTAAGTTCCGTTATTTGAATATTAGAGGTGTGTAAACTTAGCAAAATATTCTAAAATAGTCCAATAGTCCATATTCAAACAGATAGTGAGGTTAAGCTTAACAGCCTAGGTTGCATGGTAATAGCAATAAGCTTGTCTTCTGGATGGTTAAGAACCTAAGTTTTCAGACCAAAAGTAGAGAAAAAGGAGGGCCGCAAGGAAAGCCAACATTTTATCCATAATAGAGTTGGATCTACTGCTTCACTGGCAATGTCAGAAATTTTTGACCTGAGTCCCCTGCAGCTTAACATAACAGCATGGCTTTACTTCTTATATTTCATTTTTATACTTTTCTGCTGGATGGTTAAGACCAAGGTAAAGCAGGACTTATGCAACAAGAGTTGTAGCTTTTGGGTCTGACAAGGTCAGTGAACTCCCCTCAGAATTTATCCTGAGATTCTGTACCTCAGCTTATAGAACCTTTGTCAGTGTCAGCCATGTGGATGAGTCATGGCCATTGCTTGGCCAATGTG
>NW_004524820.1:88937-104283 GCF_000260255.1 Octodon degus | reverse complement strand
CTATTCTTTGCTATGCTAGTTGAAATTTAATAATAATGATTCAAAAATGCTTCACAAGAGGATGTGCTACTATTCAAACAATTCTGGGAAGCTAAAATAATAATTCCATCAGAATCAGCATATTTCCTGGGAAAATGAAAACTAAAAGATAAGCGATTTGATGGAAACAAAGTGAAATTTGAATTCTTGAGACTGGGCGTGACTCCATTGAAGGAGGCTCTTGGGAGGCTGTAAACAGGCAGATCGCTATGAGTACAATCTAGTAGTGAGATCCTGAACACCCTGGAGACTCTTCCCTAAAAATAAAAAGAAAGGAAAAAAGAAATTTGAATTCTTGCCATGCCAGCTTCACCCCCGGGGAGTGTTGAGACCTTGACTGAGACTAGGCATGGTGGCATGTGCCTATAATCCCAGCGCTTGGGAGACTGAAAACAGGAGAATCACTACCAGTCCAATCCACATAGTGAGACCCTGTAGACCTTGTACTAAATACATTAAAAAGAACCTTGAATTCTTTTGCATTGAAATATTCTAAATATTTTCATCAGATGTTTTCACATTGACAACAAAAAATGAAAGACAAATTTCAAAAAGCACAGAAAATAGATGATATGTGCCATATGCAGAAAAATCTTTCAGTTCAGGACATTTTAAATTATTCTATGAAATTTGTTTTGGATTTTACATTAATTTATTTCATACTTATTTCAAAGATAAGAGGTTGATGAATTGGACATATAATTTTCTATAGAGTAAAAATGAATACAAATTAAAGTCCAGTTCATAGGTGAGGACAAGTGTTTGAATTAAAAAGAGTTGTGGGATTCGTTCATCCACCCACATTTATTTAATGAAATGTAACGTGCCACCAGCACATTGCTTTCTGCCAGTAGTTATACCAGTATTTAAGGAAAGCTGTGGATTAATAGTAGAAAAAAAAAGTTTTCAATTTGGCTGTATAAACATCACACAAACATTAAGCTGTGTGTGTGGTCATTAGTCTTCTTCACAATACTATTTCTAGAATTGAAAAATCACAAATCTGTTTCCAGCTTGGATCTCTTATCCAACAAAAGCATTGCCCATGCGAGCAGGGATATATACTTCAGGGTTCTGACACCTCTAGAATGTCAAACAGGTTCAATAGACACCAAGTAAAGATTATTTCTTTCATGTGGAAAGATTAAGTTAGAAAAGACTTCATGTGAACAAACAGCCCCATAATTCATTGCTACTTTAATTTAAGTTGAGTATGATTCAATTTACATGTAGACCAAAATGCAGGCTGTGTGTGCGGGGGATGGGGGGAAGGGAAATGTATGTTGGAGAAATCCACATTCTGAGAAAATAAAACTAACCATTTTGAAATGATGAACATTTTAATGCTCTATATGTATTTAAGAAAAGACAGCAAAACTACAATGTAAGATTAGCATTATTTTAAAATGAATTTTCCATCAAAACATTATGAGCACATTCTTTGATTTAAAAGAATTGATTGTACAGCCTTCTGAAATTTTGAAAGACTTACAATCCTTTCTGTGCTATAGCTTTCAACCTGACAAGCATATTTTTTTCAGAAGATATTTCTTCAATAGAATATAAATTAGCTACAGACATGATAAAATGTCCAGAGCTGGCAGGAATGGGAAAGAGCTGGATGATATTAAGAAATTAAATGAAGAAAGTATGGCGAACATTTATCAACACACATTTAGCCATAGAATTATTTTATTGTATCCTTAAGAAAGCAAAACATGAGTGATAAGTAGTATGTGTGTGTATTCCTTATTAATTACAATTATGCTGAATCTGATTGACTTATAACACTATGGTTTTCCTTTTTTTTTTTTTTTTTTTCGGTACCAGGGATTGAACTCAGGCTCTTGCACTTGCCAGGAAAGCACTCATTCTACTGAGCCATTTTCCAAGCCCTAAAACTATGATTTTCCTGCACCTGTTTAGGAAATTATTACAGGCATTTGTTTGAAAGTTTAAACTCTAATTATTTTAGTTCCCTTGAGAAGCTATTTAACAATTATATTTGATTTAAACTTTAGCACAACTTCTACTAGTTAACCTCAAAGCATAAGACCAGAAAATACAATTAATATTTAGGGCAAAAATCTATTGAAAAAAAAAACAGCTATTTGGGTTTTCAAGTTTTTTTTTTTCATAAGCCTGAGATCAGTTTTATCCCCAGATTAATTTGTCACGTGTTTTCACAAATGATACCTGCAAGATACCTTGCCAATCTCTCCCCTGGAACTTATTTTATATTTGAAATTTGATTACTAGAGCTGTATATCTTTTCTATATTCCCAGATAACTTGATTGTCTGCATTAAAAAATAATCTATGGAGGTTTCCAATATATATCAAAACTAATAAATGATTTTAGTAGGTTTTCACAATCTAGAATTAATATAAGGTCAATTGTAATATTATTGGTAAATAGCTGGAAATTGGAACAAAGAAACAATGCTATTAATGCTGACAAAAAGTAAAATGTATAGGTTATAAGTTTTAAAATATGTACAAACTACAAAGCATTACTAAGAGAAACTAGAGAACAAAATACATGGAAAAATATACTGTATTCACATTTAAAATTCAATATTAGTAAGATATTATTTCTCTCCAGATTGATGAATAGGTACATAGCATTTCAAATGAAAACCCATAGGAAGTCAGGTATGGTAAGCCTTGCCTGTAATCCCAGCAAGAGGCTGATGCAGGAGCAGCTCCACAAGTTTAAGGGGGGCTGGGCTACATGGTAAGTTCAAGGCCATCCTGAACTACAAAGTGGGAACTGTTTCAACAAACAAGCAAGCAACAGTAAAGAACGAGTATGAATTTTTTAGATAAAAATCAATAATCTGATTACATAATGTCTATTGAAATCCGAAGGGTCTGGCGCAGCCTAAATAACTTTGGTGTGGCCTCACAGTGCTGGACAATGTCCATTATCTGATTTGAAGAATTACTGCAGTAAGCAAACCAATGCAGTATTGACATAAGGATAAGGATCAATGGAAGAACGTGAAGGACTCAGAAATAAATCCAGAGTAATATGGTAAATGGATAATCAGCAAAACCCTCAAGGTGAATGAAGATGTGGTAGTGTTTCCGGCATAATAGTTCCAGGATAATAAACAATCTCTGTGCAAAAATAAACATATTTCACCCCATAAATGAAAAATTCTTTCAAAGTACATCAGCAAGCTTAAAGATGTCTAGAAAAAAGAGCAAAAATGTGTTTGTGATTTTCATTCTCTAAGATTTTTTAGAACATAATAGCCATGGGTCAAAAAGGAGATGCAGTAACTCTCAGGACTTCATAGACATTGAAATTTTTTGTTATTTAAAAGGGTTGAGAAAATAAAAGGAAGCCACAATCCACCAGAAAATACTTGCAAAGCTTTTATCTGATAAATTTTATTTATTTATTTTTATGTATTTGGCATAGGGTCTCACTACTCAGCTCAGACTCATAGTGATCCTCCTGTTTTCAGCCTCCCCAGTGCTGGGATTACAGGCTTATGCCACCACACACAGTCTCAGTGGCCAGCTCGGCATGTGGTGCCAGGGATTGAACCCCAGTTCCTGAACCTGTCTGAGCAGGCACTTAGTCCACTGAGCTACCTAGCCGGCACTTACTTATATTTAGAATATATAAAGACATTTGTAATTCAACAATGGGAAAAAAAACCCTGATTTCTTAGTATGTGAACAGAGACTTGGCCAAGAGGAGGAAGATCTAGATGACAAGTAAACATATGAGAAAAATGCAAATTAAAACCAGACTGAAGAATCAGTATACATCAATTAGAATGACCAAATTTCAAAAAATAAGAAAAAATGCAATTTGAGATACACAATCTGGTGAGAATGCCAAACAACTGGAATTGTCATGAATGACTAAGAATATGGACACTCTGGAAAAGTGTGGTGTGTCTTATAAGGTTACACATACACCTATCATATGCTCCTGCCCTTTCCCTCTGAGGTATTTATCCAAGAGAAATGAAAACATATTTGTACACAGACTATTCAAAATATTAAAGTACCCTTTCTTTTGCTAAGGGTCTTTTTCTTTCTTTCTTTCTTTCTTTCTTTCTTTTTTTTTTTTTTTTTTTTTTTTAACCAGGGATTGAACTCAGGGCCCTTGAGCTTGCCAGGCAAGTGCTTATTCTACTGAGCTACCTTCCCAGCCCCTGCTAAGGATCTAAGACTGGAAACAAACCAAATGTTCAAAAACATGTGAATGAGATAAACCAATGTGTAATCTGTCCACACAGTGGGATCATCGTAAGCAATCAGGCACCATGGACAAGCAAAAATCCAGTGAATTATATTAATATTTTACTGGGCTAAAGAAATCAGATATGGAAGATTTAAATTACATGATTTTGTTTCTATGAAAGACAAAACTTAACTGTAGTACATTTTACACAAGCAAAGTAAGCACATGGCAGTGCCAGTGCAAGTAAACATCTTGTTCTCTATTAGATTTATGGAAGTTACCACCACAGATCGTTTCTGCCATTTCAGGGCTGTGACACATCAACTTGTTTTCCCTCACAGCGCCCAGTGCAGGCCAATATGGGCTTTCCTGTCATGTGCAGCTCTTGCACCTTGGATACAGGCTTTCTGCCAGAGCTGCTGCCAGCTCGTCATGTAGCTTCCCAGACCTCTGAAGCAGGGCTTGTGACAGAGGAGGTACACTTTCTTCTAACTGTGGTAGCCCAGACATTGGACGTGTTGTTTCCATTATAATCCATAAGTCCACCCTTGTTTCTGGCCTAACTCAACTGCAAAAGAAGCTTGCAGAGAGAAAATGGAATTACTGGTGAATATTTGGATACACCACATATATTTTACTAAATTCAAGACATGGATAAATAAATGGTGAAGGAAGTCAAAGCCTGTGAGTGGTGAGGGGAAAGAAGTACTCCCTACACTAGACTGGAAAGAAATGAGGTGGATAGCCTTTCTTTAAAGGCAACTTGTCTCAAAAAATTTTCTCAAGTAGGCCTAATCTACTTCTGCCAGTCTCTTCTTAGGTCAGATATTGACTATCTCCTTGAGAAGTTTCCTCATCTGTAATACAGTAGCAAGTCATAACTGCAAACAGTTGTAAGTGAAGGTGGTACCACAGCAGGAAGATTTTCTTAAACCTCACCACAAAACTGATAATAAAAATCTGAAAATGTGAATCATATAAAATTGAGTGCCATTGTGACAAGATTAAATAATTGACCAAGACAAACCAGCTATTGAAAACAGGTCCAAATTATGGTTCAGCCATAGCTAAATTTGTTTGAATGATATAGGAGAAATATCACTGCCAGCCTGCTAGATGCCAGATGTGCCAAGTTTGTATCCCCTGATGTCAAATGGAAGTTAAGCATACAGAAGGTTTATTGAGATATAGCTCCTGAGAGACAGCACATGTGGTCCCAGAAGTAGGTTTCCACAGAGACTTCTTATCAGGACCAATTTGTTTTTATTTATTTATTTTTGAAAAGACCCATTTACTCAGTGTCATGATCAGACTATTACATTTAGCAATCAGCAGCATGGGTGCAAAGAAAGGTCTACATTAAAACCCTTTGATGGAATGCTTTACACTTTCCACAGACCAGAAACTAAAATAACCTGTTATACAATTAGTTGCAAATACAGTTCTTGAGTTTTTTCCCCATATGCATGAGCATTGTCTAAAACATGTCTTCTTTGTAGCAGCTAGGCCCTGCCACCACTGTGCTTGGCTGAGTTCACAAACCTGTTGTAACCTGTAGATTCCCTGTCACTTCTCTGGCTCTCCTCTCCTGCTAAGCTTTGTTTCCTGGACGTGTTTAAAACCTTCTGCCATTGCCATAGCTACTGCTGCTTCTGGAGCCTCCATAGCCACCTTGATTTCATGATTTGATAAAATATTGGCCTCCACCACCACAGGGCCAAGAGCTTCTGCCTCTAAAGTTTCCTCCCTTCATGGGTCCAAAATTTGAAGACTGACTGTTGTAATTGCCAAATTCATTATAGATTCCACCACCTCCCTAATTGCTTCCATCATTACCAAATCCACTGTTGCCATCTCCACTGCCACCATATCAATTCCTACTATGGCTGCCACCAAAGCCACCTTGACCACTGAAGTTCTCTTCATAACTGAAACTGTCATTGCCACCAAAAGCACCTCCATGACCACCACCAAAATTTCCAGAACCACTTCAACCTCTTTGGCTAGATGAAGCACTAGCCATCTCCTGCTTTGACAGGGCTTTCCTCACTTCACAGTTGTGGCTGTTCACAGTGTGGTATTTTTGTTTTTTTTGTTTTTTTTTTTATTTTTTTCTTGGTATTTTTGAATGACAATCTTATCCACAGGATCATGGTCTTCAAAGGTTACAAAAGCAAAGCCTCTCTTTTTCCCACTGCCTTGGTCGGTCATAATTTCAATCACTTCGATTTTTCCATATTGTTCAAAATAATCTCGCAGGTGATATTCTTTAGTGTCTTCTTTAATGCCACCGACAAAGATCTTCTTCACCATTAAGTGGGCTTCTGGTCTTTGAGAATCTTCTCTTGAGACAGCTCTCTTTGATCTCACAACTCTTCTGTCCACTTTGTGTGGCCTTGCATTCATGGCTGCATCCACCTCCTCCTTAGTGGCATAAATGACAAACCCAAATCCCCTGGAACACTTGGTGCTTAAGTCTCTCATTAACACACAGTCTGTGAGTGCTTCCCGTTGCTCAAAAGGGCTCCTCCAACTCTCATCAGTTGTTTCAAAGCTCAGCCCTCTGAAGAAGAGCTTCCATAGCTGTCCGGGCTCCTTGGGAGACTCTGACTTAGACATGATGGCAGTCAGAAGAGAGACTGATGATTCTTCCTCCATGGTGTCCACCAGTAGAAAAACTATCAAGGATAATTTATACATTAAAGTTGCAATGTGAGAACCACATGGGTCAACCTATAGTCATCTTATAGGATTATAAGTATAGATGCCTAGCTAATGTTGATCCAGTAGGGAAGATGGTTATGGATCAAGGGTACTGGAAAGGGATGAGGCCGGATGCTCTGGCTGCCCACCTGGGTGACTGATGCCTTTGTAGACTTCCTGGACCAGGTGGTGCTAATTATAGTATAATTCCAAGTTACTGCTTAATCCTAGGAAGGCCTGTAGGCCTACCCATTGCATCTTTGTTGGGACCTGGTCTACTTTAGATAGACCTCCAACACAATTCCAATATCTTTACTTTTCTACTGACTTTATTGAGAACTCAGTCCCTCTGTGGATATGTATTAATTTTTATCTAATTTAGCTATGCATCTCAGCAGATTAAAGCACCTGCAAGCAGGGTCAGGGGCCTAGGGTTTGATCCTTGGGCCTGCCATGCTGGACCCACCCCTGGGGTATGCTGAAGCTGCAATTGAGACTGGGCGTGGTGGTATGCGCCTATAATCCCAGTGCTTGGGAGGCTATAAAAAGGAGAATCACTATGAGTCTGATCTAGTAGTGAGACTCTGAATACCCAGTAGACTTTTCCCTAAAATACAGGGAAAAAAATAATTTATCTCTGTACAGTACTAGGATACATTCTTGTAAGGATTTTCTATATGTAAATGAAATCATTGTCATGCTTCGTTATTATAAATGAAAAGCTAGGCTATGAAAGATCATTTTCTAGTGTCACTTTTGGATACATTAGAACAAAGTGTGGATTATGGTTGTGTCATAATATGATGCTATTTCTGTGCAAATTCAACTCACCTAACTCCCTCTCAGCCAAGTGTGGTAGCACATCCCCACAGTCCCAGCATTCTGGGAGCTGGAGCACACTTGGAAACTCATTGAATTAGCAAGACCTTGCCTTAAAATAAAAACTAAAGGCTTAGGGATGTAGCTCAGTGCAAAGGTCTTGGCTTCAAAGCCCAGCACAATAACAATCATCATCATGATCTCTTCATTAGCTTTCCGATGAAGAACAATAACACTTATTGTGCACTTACTAAGGCCAGACAGCCATCCTGTTACATGTTCACTGTTATTCAGACTTGAGAATTTTGGGGTACACATTAGTAATGCCCTCTCTTTTTAAAGCTGATATCATTGAGGCTCAAGGAAATGAATTGTCAGCAGCTGAAAAACAATAGGGACAAGATTTGAATCAACACCTTCCGATCCCTACCATCCTTCTACTGAAACCGTCCTCCCAGAACACACACACCTTTTTCCTTTGATAGCTTCCTTTGGCCTTATCACTGTGATTTCAAGTTTTACCAGGTATGTGATTGTAGAACGCTAATAGATAGATAACTAATATTATAAATCATTTACAGAAGAGAACCAGGCCTCACTAGCCAGGCCTCCCTAGGGATGAGCAGCAGTTTGGAACTATACCACAGTTAGTACCACTTGGGTCAGCAGGCTCAGCTGCTATCAGATGCATGGGTGGGTGACCAGAACACCTGGATCCATAGTCCCTTCTCTTCCCTAAAATGTCTTTGTTCTTTACTTAGACACTTGCTATGTAGCACTTTCTTGATTGGGTTAATATTAGTGGGATGACTATACTTACATTCTTATAGATTGGTGATAGTTTGGCCCGTGTAGTACCCATGTTGTGATTATGCTGCATAAATTACTCCTAACAAGAACTGCAGTGCCTGCCTGCTCAGGACTTCTCTTCAAAATCTAGGAGCTGGGCCAGTAAGATAGCTCAGTGGGCTAAAGCATGTGCTCAGGCAAGCTTAGGCAAGTGCAGGGACCACAGTTTCACCATGGGCACCACATGCCATGCCAGCCCCACCCCCACAATGGGCTACAGAGTCTGGGCATAGAGGCACACCCCTATAAGCCCAGCACTGGGGAGGCTGAAAACAGGAGGATCACTATGAGTCCAAGCTACATATGGAGACCCTGTAACAACAAAATACATTAAAAAAGAAAAAGAAAAAACAAACAAAAAAACAAAATCTAGGAGCTATTCTTCTTTCCTTCCTTTCTGATAAAACTTTCTTAATATCCTCCTTAGTCTGTAATTTCATTCCTTAATGTAAGACTACAAACTCCATACACCTGATATCTCACAAGTTGGGAGCTATATTTTTCCATATCACTGTCACTAAACATCTCTACTAATAGCTTTTCAGAAACTGAAGAAGATGCAGTGTGTTATCCTGGGGCAGGCTTTCACTGTAAAATACATCTCTCCTAAAGTGAGTACTTTGTACCTGTTATTCAGAAGACCAAAGCAAGACTCAAAGAATTGCAGGGATTGATTTAGCGTGAAAATTTTAACTATGGAGTTAATAGTTGAACACAATCTATTTGCTCCAGTTCTATTTCCTGTACCTGGAGCATCTCTATTCATAGAAGAGAAAACTCATAAATGTTCCAGTTATGTGTGTGATAAAATTGTCTCTGGAGTGTGGTGTGGTGGTATACACTTGTAATCCTACACCTGAAGGAGACTAAGGCAAGGAGGATTATAGATTCAAGCACCACCTGGGTAACTTTGCAAGCTCCTGTGTCAAAAAAAAATAACAAATAATAATAGTAGTAAAACTCTGGGGATGTATCTCAGTAGAAAAGTACCCCAGGTTTGATCCTCAATGCTCCAAAAAGAAATTATCTCTGGAATAAGTTAAATTTTATAGCAACTCAAATAACTAAAACAATATGCACCCCAATGCAAGAAGTTGTATAACATTCCACACTCACACTACTGTGCTGAAATAGGACACAAACAAAATATAATAATATGAAGTGAGAAAATTATTCTTAATCAATCAACTATAGAATTATTTTCATAATTGTTACCATGAAAGGCACCTTTAATGCATGAGTATTAGAAGAATAGTCTACGAGAATTCATCAAATGTTCCTAAAATGTGTAAGGTTATTATGTGTCTTATAAAATCAGATGAGCCAAAGATGAGGCCATCGATCAGCAATTGACTTCTCACAGCAGTCTGACCTGGCCTTACCTTTAATTATTGACAGAGAAATCAGAATCATACCTCGTCATTTAGATACTTGGCACCCCTTTCTGTTCACTAAGAAAAATCAAAATAATATGATGAATATTGGGAAGAATGCCTCTGAGAAATTCACTGTGTCCTGCCTCTTGCTCGGTAGCCCACACATGCCTTATTTTTATTTTTCTTTTGGCGGAATTGAGGATTGAACTCAGGCTCTTGTGCTTGCCAGACAAGCACTTATTCTACTGAGCCACCTCCCCAGTGCCCTGCATGTCTTATTAGGGAAGCCAAAGAAGGCAGCTCCAGGATTTACATGCAAGAGTGCTGAGGGGGGAGAGGGAGTTCGATCTGTGGTACTGAAATTTGTCTACATTCCACATCAAATTGAAGAGGTGTCAATCATGCACATCAGAGGAAGAGAAGAATAGGGCACCAAGACTTATGGAAAGAGTAAAATGAGTGGGGAGATTTTCTAACAAAGTAACAATTCTCTCACATCACAGGCCAGACAATCCTGTCCCCATCAGGTTTTGTGACACACCAGTATGGTAACAAATTAGTTGATGCCCTCTAAGGATGTCATTTGGAACTGCAGAAAACTTGGGCATGGGAACTAGAGACAGCTCAGCAGAATCAAGAAACTAATCTGGAAAAACAGACTGAACCAAGAATGACCCAGCAGGTGTCACTGGATATCTGGACCCCTTCCAGGTTTGAGCCCTCTCCTTAATTTTCTCCTGACATTGGTACTGTTACACTACCAGGCATTTTGCCTACATTGCCTGAAATGCTTTCCTATGGAGCAGGGAATCAACCAAAATATAATTTAAAAAATAATATCCTTTGTGTGCATTTTGAGTTTACAGGGTGAACTTGTTCCTCCACACCTATGTATCCTGACAGGTTCAGCAGGCAGCCGGATTTGGGATATGGCTTATGCCCGTGGCAATTGCATTCTCCAGAAGAGAATGCAAGACTCACTTATTTCATTGATGCCCCTTAAGTCCACCACTCCATTACCTACATGCTCTGTGACTAAAAACTGTGCCAGTCTCTTTTCTTACTAGAAAAACACAAATATTTTGTTATCCCCAGCAGCTTGAATATCAAATGCCAGTGTTAACACTGTCCACAGCTTTAAGCAACCCTACCTATCTATGTACTATTATCTGACCTTCAGAAAAGCAAGCGAGGGCTTCCACTCTGCTCCCAAGAGCTGGTCTTAAGCCTCATGTCCAGCTGCAGCATGAACATACTGGTCCTCACCCTTCCTCTGATCCATTTTGATCCACATCTGATTTCAAAGTCTCAATCTCTGACCCTGCCTGAAGTCCCACCCTTGGCACTGTGGACTTGATGTTTACCTGTGGCCTCTCAGGATGTGACTTTTGACATTCCTGTCAATTTTGACTTGACTTGTATTCCCTATTCTCAGGCTCTGATCCTTTCCTACTCCAAGTTTAGCCTCACTAAAAATATAAGCACTCTCCCCAAGCAGTCCGTGAGTGGCAAGGAGTCCAGACAGACCTAATCTTACTGTGAATGGTGAAGTTGGACAAGTAAAATGGAAGGAGAAACTCTGAAAAATTTTAGGTACAAAAGCACTCAAAGAGTGACCACTGTTTTTCTCTAGTGCATAACCTCACCTGTGGGCAGCAAATTGTCTGCTACCCCTCTGCCACCCTCAAATTCCAGCTGCCTCGCCTCCTCTACCTTTATTCTACCTCTTTTTCATCCCAAGTCTCTTTAGACCCAAAATGTCCTTAAAATTAGTTTTCGTTTAGATATTTTGTGAGCCATAGCATTGGGTAGAAAGATTGTCAGGAAAGGGATCTGCACAATTTTTGAGGAGATAAATTTTCCTTGTCTAGCAAACAGAGAAAATAACATAGTATGCACAGGGTTACCCTGAAGATGAGCATCTGTGAAATGCTTAGCTCAGTGCATGGTACACAGTAGGCACCAATATTAGTTTGTCCTACTTCTACCTTTCTTTATTTGATCCTAAGAGTTGGGTTTGTTGGATAACAAGGGATATGCTCTGGAAGTCCTCTTTTGGAGAGCACAGAGCTTACTGGGGCACTTTCTATGGACATAAAAGCAGTGATATCTCAGTGTTTTGTTACCTTCTCCTTTATAAATGTGTAACATTGGCTCCTGGGTTATTGGCTGAGACATCATAGGATTACAATTGCGAAAAACAGATACCAAACAAGCTCATGGGGAGCTCCAACTTTGGGATAATTACTTCAACACATCCTTCATGACTATTTTAAACTCACATTTAGACTCGAACTTATGACCTCTTGCTGTAGAGCCTAATGTGTAAACCACTATGCTATCTCTCCAGCTTAAACTCACATTTAGATGGGCTGCAGGACAGTTATCATCATTTGACCTAAAGCCTAAAGCCCAAGTTTAATAGGCTTTGAGTCACAACCACAGATGGAGGATAGAGGAGGACCCAAATTCTCTTCCAGGATCAAGTTACCTATGTACCTGGTGAGGACTGCAGGGTTATTCCTTTTAGTTAAGGAACTGAAAATACCAAGTCTAACTAGTGAGCCCAAAAGCAAATAGAATAATAGGCAGCAGGCAGCCAGGGTGTCCAGATGATTCACAGTGAGGCTTTCTTTCCAGTTCCTCCTAGAAATGGTCAGGAGATTGGTCTCTTTCCACCACCTCTTGGGGCTAGCAGCTTGCCTTTAACAAACATGAAGAATTACCTGGAGGTAGTTATTATCATGTTCTTATCACCTTCCCCAGCTGCTTGCTACTTAAAGAGCAGGAACCGCCAAGGATTAGAGGAATATTAGGAGGAGCAAGACCACTGAGGGGAACAAATTTGAGATTGTTAAGAAAATTAAATCACTTCCACACCTCTATCAGTTAAAGTAGGAGAAAACTTTGAAACAGTTCTATTAATTTATTTACTTATTTATTTTTGATACAGGGCTCACCATGCAGTTTGGACTCACAGAGATCCTCCTCTCTCAGCCTCCCTAGTGCTGGTGTTACAGGTGTGCACCACTGTACACATTTCCAACCTGTTTTCCAGGGCCAGCTTGGCCTGTGGGAACAGGGATTGAACTTGGGATCTTGCATTTCCCAGGCAGGGGCTTACACTGCTGAGCTATTATCCCAGCCCTGAAAAAGTTTTTTATTATTCTTGTTTAAAAATAATGTTTAATACACACTTTATTTTTGTTCAGTTACTTTTTTTTAAAAAAGGATTTCTAATTTTTGCGAACAGAAAGAATCCAAAATATAATGCCTGAATCTGACCATGTAAGAAAAGATCTCAATGTGCAATGACTTTAATAACATACTAATTGTAACCAAAATCTAGTGTGAAATACTGAAAAGTTCCAATAGCAGAGCCTTGAACAGTTGAAATAACCTAAATTACGAAGTGATAGAGGTCACTACTGAGCATGGATAATTTATAGTGTTTATTCAGGGAGAGCCACTAGCTGGCTCCAATTCACACTAAGGAGGATTTTGAACAAAGTCCAGATGGTGTTTCAGCAGTAAAACACAGTAGTTCTCAGACTATGTGGTGAACAACAAAATTATTGAAGTCAAGCTCAGGATCCCTTGTAAGAGTCAAATTTCACAGAAGTGAGAATCAGAAATGAAGGAAAACAAACATAAAATATTTTTATAATGGAAATGACATTCATTTTATGATCCATTTTTTATTTAATGTGTGAATCATACATTTATTACAATAAAGTAAGTTGCAAGATGAATTCCAAATTTCTAGCATTCTAATATTCATAAATAAAAGCATACATAATTTAACACAACTGAAATCAAAGAATATCTTTTTTTAATTTTTAAATTTAATTTTTTTTTAAATTTACACATTTGGTACATTGTACAGCTCAGACTCATAGTGATCCTGCTGTTTTCAGCCTCCCTAGAGCTGGGTTTACAGGCTTGCACCGTCACACCCAGACTCAGTGTACAACTCAGCATGCCCTGGGGGCAGGGCCTGCACAGTATGCAGGACTGGGGATGGAGTGCTGGTCCCTGTGCTTGCCAAAGCAAGTGCTTACTCTGCTGAGCTGTCTCTCTGACCCTAAAGCATATCTTCAGTTGGCATTCTCAATTTTTAAAATTTAAATACAAAATAATCAGTATTATCACACTTGGGTGGCTTCATAATATTCCACCTAATTTACATGCTAACATATTATTCAAATAGAGTACCCTCAAAACTTGCAAATTAGGATAGCTCATATGAGGTATCCTAATTTGCAAGTTGTGTGTGTGTATGTGTGTGTGTGTGTGTGTGTGTGTGTATTTTGTTTGTTTGTTTTTGCGGTACTGGCATTGAACTGAGGACACTGTGCTTGCCAGTCAAACAGCTATTTTACTGAGCTATCTCCCTGGTTCCTTCTGATATTTTATTATTATTCTTACAAATAAAAATACAAAGAATAGTTAAAGCAAACAATGATCTCTTACATATTTTATTCTTTAGGCGTATAGTCTCTTTAGATGTTACTATCTCTAATCTTTCATTTGATAAATTATTGTTTCATGTTTAATGTCTGTTCTTCTTTGTGTTAATGTCTCCACCTTAAAATTTTCCATTTCAAAAGCTGTCTCTGAGTTCTATTGAGCTCAGACAACTGCTCACAGTAAATTCCATTTTACTTGGCTCCAATCAATTACACATATCCAGATGATTTACAGTCCAAATCATTTGAGCGCATACATTTCACATAGGGTAAAACAGAGTTGACAGCCTCACTTCAAAATGTTAAAAGGGTGGTCCATGTTTTCATGCACTAGTATGTGATTTTTCAGTTAAATCTGAATGAATTTGAATATATAATCAAGCCAAAATAGCCCACAAGTCTGGATTTTGTAGAATACACAGCATGGGATCATTTCTGCACTGAAATGAAACATTTCACTAATTAGCTCAGCCTCAAATCTGTTTATTGATTTTACTCTTGATTCAGTAAGTTCCTTCATATTACCACTCATTACAAGACATAGAGGAATATTTTTCTTAGGCAAGGAAAGTTTAATTTAAAAACTGCTAACAGAAGATACTGTGATGATATTAGTGGGTTTCTAAGTTGTCAGAAGCTTGCTGCATCTGTGAGCTGTCAACTGCTTTCCCCACTGTCCTTCCCAGGGACTTCTTAGTGAGGAGGAGGTAAAGACAGAAGGTCTGCTCCTCATTTAGAAGTAGATTCAGGGCCAACTACAGGAGACATGAGCAATGGGAAAGAGGGTCAGAGCTGCCCTCCTCTTGGGGACTGGTAAGTGGACACACATCAGGTAAGTATCAATGAAAAATTGGTGATAATTGGCAATAATAATTTTTATTTGAT
>NW_004524820.1:85920-87847 GCF_000260255.1 Octodon degus | reverse complement strand
TTCTTACTTTATTTTATTGTATATTTTTAGTAGTCTTATTTTTTATTTCTGTTTTAAGGAAACAATAGAACAGAACTTGTAAGTGTATTTCAGAAAAAATGACATGACTATAATGATCCAAAAGGTGTACCTTGGTTTTGTGACATTCCATCAAAATTAATGGCTTTCACAATAAATTAAAGATGCATAGGTTTTTATTAAATTCTTTTTTATGTATTTAGTAAGGGTCTACAGGGTCTTACTACACATTTTGGACTCATAGCGATCCTCCTGTTTTCAGCCTCCTAAACGCTGGGATTATAGGTGCATGCCACTATGCCCAGTCTATTATTAATTTCTAAGTATATTTGCAGAGAGAGAACAGTGCTAGGTTTACAGGAAATAAGTGTAAGATACATTCATTGCTTCAACCTAAACATGGAACTCTTTGGAATTCCTAGAAAGAGAAGAAACACTACTTAGAAATGTGAGCTGGCAATATTGGCTGAGATAGTGGCTGGGAGTGAGGTTACAGTTAGCATTTAATGCTTAGTAACCAGGGATACAAATATCCTTCAGGATCAAGGTAGTTCTACACACCAAAGAATTCTCCAAAACAAAATCCCAACATTCCCCTCACCACCATCCAGTGGAGAAACACTTGGTAAAATCCCTAGGGAATCTGGACTCACTCACAGAGCCAGTGTATTGATTCACTGACAAACTCCTTAGCAATGGTGGTGGGCCAGCTGTTCTGCCAGGACTGGCTGAAATGAACAAAGCTGAAGCCTATGTGCAGGAGTCCACAATTGTTTAGTGAAGAAATTATAAGAAAACCAGCCATCCTACTATTTAAAATATTTGCCATAATGGAGCACACATGGGTGGAAAAAATCCAGAAGGAAATTTTAATTCATCAGGATTTAATTGAACACTTAACTCAGATAGGGATTCCTAGGAGGTGTTTCCAAGACAAGAAATGGCCAAATTATGTGCTTGTCAAGTTTTCATTTACTTCTTCACTGAGCACACTTGTGTGCAGCATACAAGCATCACAGTATCAAACTGGACACTCACTGTTCTGCCTGCAGGTAGGGTAGTTGTGTGGTCAGTAAATCAAACATTAGTAGAATGCTAAGTGCCATGAAAGTAATTAGCTATTTTACTAGGAAACATTAGTGATGTAGGAGCTACTCTAAAACTATGATTTAGGAAGGCTCATTAGTTTTCCATTGCCATAACAAAATTCCAGCAGCATTATAATACCATATTGATGTTGTTTTTTATAAAAAGGGTTTACTGGCCTCACAGTTGTAGAGAGTAAAAATCCAACTGGATGGTGTTGGTTCTATCAAATCCTATCTAACTGGATCAAGTCATCATTAATAGAATGACATTGGAAGTGATTGAGAAGGAAAAAAAAATCACAGGAGTAGACAAGACGTTAGAGATAGTGGACAAACCAGACTCACTCTTTTATAGCAATCTTATCTTGAAAAAATCTACTGGGTTCATGAGGATGGTTACTCTTTTCTAAGGGTAGTGTCCTCCATGACCTTATACCAGCCCTACCTGTCAAAGATTAATGCCACCTCTCAGCACAGCTACACCAAGTGCTAAAGTTCCCAGCATACAAGCCCTTGGAGGAATGCATGTACACCACAGATGAATAGCTGAAGAAGGCCTTTACCAAAGGGTGATATTTGGGCTTTGACATAGTAAGGGTAAGCAATAAGTAGTTAAAGAGGTGGTGGAGGAAGCATAGGAAACATCCTAGGGAGAAGCAGTTACAAGCAACTGTAAACAAATTTGCATGTTCAGAAAAATGAAAAAAAAAAGGATAATATGAAAGGGATATAGAGCACTAATAAAAGAGGAGATTGAGGTGAGGAGCAGGAACCAAATCTTTTAGGGTATTGAAGGTTATTATTACAAGGGTTTTGGATCT
>NW_004524820.1:50413-85459 GCF_000260255.1 Octodon degus | reverse complement strand
AAGGAGAAGGAGAAGGAGAAGGAGAAGAAGAAGAAGAAGAAGAAGAAGAAGAAGAAGAAGAAGAAGAAGAAGAAGAAGAAGAAGAAGAAGAAACAACTCCTAAGGGGTTTTCAGTAGAAAACTAACTTGACATAAAGTATTGATTCTAAAATATTTACTTGGGGTATTATTGCATAGCTGAGATATAAAAGGAAGTGGAATCAGGGAATGCAGGCTGGCAGCTATTTCAAGAACACATAAGAAAGAAGTAAGGAATGGAGTTAGAGTGGCAGCAATGGAGATGTAGAAAGGAGGAACAGAAAAACAATGGGAAAATTTCAGATGTTCTACTCTGGACTTGTTATATTTCAGAAGCCTGAGATATCTATGAAGGGCATGAGAAAGAGATTTGAGCTTTACATAAACTTATAGATCATCAGCATACAGACAGTATTCAAAGCCACACATGTGGTTGAAGTATCCAAGACAAAGAGAAACAAAAGAGTCTGGGATGGAGAGTGGCAACACTTATGAATTAATTACAAGAGAAGAGAAAGCAAAGAAGGCTGAAAAGAAGCAGTCAGACAGGACAAGAGATACCATGAAGAGAAAAAGACAGCTGAGCCAGGAGAGAAAGGCTATGGAGGGGAGTGGGCAAGGGAAGGAACTGCAGAGGGAGATGAGAGAAGGGAGCACAGTAGCACTGGCAGGGCTGAGGACTCAAGCTAGCCCGGTGGCGGGGATGAAGGAAGGGCACAGCTGAGGACCTGCGAGAGGGGCTGGGAGAAGGCGAGCGAGTATCAGAGTATGATGGAGTGTACTTCATTCTAAAGCTTGTGACTTTGTCCCGAAGGCATTATAAAATAAAAATTAAAAATATAAATAAAAAATAAAAATAAAATAATGATTTTAGGCAAGAGAATGATACATATGATGCCTGGTTTAGAACAAACCCTCCAGAAGTACTCAAGAAGAAGGGGATTAAAGAGACAAATACAGCTATATGTTAGAAATTTAGTTCAGGATTATTTGCTAGGAAAAGTCAAATCAAGACACTGGAGATCAGGATAGAAAGGAAGAAACAGATTAGAGAAGTACTTGGGAGGTGTATTTAAAAATACCAGGATTGGACTGACCAGATAGCTCAGTGGATTAAAGCACCACTTAGGCAGATGCAGGGCCCTGGGGTTTAATCCCTGGGCCTGCCTTGCTGGCCCCGCCCCCAGGACACACTGAGATGGGGATTGAGACTGGGTGTGGTGGTGCACACCTGTAGTCCCAACTCTTGAGAAGCTGGACACAGGTGGATCACTATGAGTCCGATCTATGTAGTCAGACCTTGTCGACCCTGTACTAAATACATTTATCAATAAATAAGTAAACAAATAGTAGGATGCAGAAATGAGAGTGGTGAGGCAGTCTAAAATGAGTTTAGAGTTTCACCTGACAATGATTTCAAGATTCCAGGCACCATTAACTGAGGTAACATTAAGAAGAGGAGAAGAAAGTTGGAGAGAGGGAAAGAAGGTTTGCACATGGTGAGTTTGCGGTGCCTGTGCCATATCCTCATGGAAAGAAAAACTTGAAGGAAGGGCAAGTGGTGTAAGCTGTAAGTCACTGGGCTCGCGGAAGGTGGTGGAGCATCATGAAAGCACCTGACAGTGGAGAAGGCCTGGAACTCAGCTGTAGGGAATCCTGCATGCAAAAAGCAAGCTAAGGGCTGGACACATAGTTCAGTGCCATGACACCTCCCTGGCGAGACTGAGGTCCTGAGTCTGATTCCTGGTCCAAAAAAAATGAGAAAACACAGGTCAGTGAAGCTGGAAAAAAATCAATAAATGAATGAAAAAGAAAAAAAAGAGAGAAGAAATGGTTGACAGTATAAAATGGTATCAAATATTAGGTCAAGGAAGGACCCATATGAATGTTTGTATGGAGCCAGATGCTGTTGACACATAGGTGTAGACACACACATATCTATCGTTCCATTAAGATGTTATTGGAATTAACTGACCTTCCATATTCTAACAAACAAACTGAGAAGCTGAGCACAGAAAACTTTAATCATGGACAAAGGAAAAAATACTCTTTAGTGCCAGTTCCTTTAATTTTTGTTGCAGGAACATGGGAGGCTTTCAGCATTTATCACTGGTATAGTATAAAAGAAAACTACATGGTGATGCAAGGTATAGGGACTAAGTAAATGACACAAAGAAGAAAGAAACTATACAGTGTGGATTTATTTTGGCAGAATCCTGGCTTGGAGGTTTGGGTCAGGAAAAGGAGACTAAGGTAAGAGACCCCCCAAGTAGCTTGAGGTTAAAAATAAGAACAAGACGTGATGTTTTCATGAAAGCTGAGGAAGAAGTGTGCTCAGACTATCAGCCACACTTGTGTGGGATATAGAAAACTCGAGGAAGATGGAGCTGAACTAAAGTCTATGTTTATGGAGGAAAACACTGGTGATTTTCAAAGGACCAGTTTTAAAAGAGCAATAGCGGCGAAATTTACTGTGAAATTAGTGAAAACTGAAATGCTACTGAAGCGGAAGGCAGAATGTTTGCACACTTCATCAGGAAATTCGACTCAAGAAAGCAAAGGAATTACTCAGAAAATGGATAAACATGTACCTAGCCACAGGAAGTGCTTTTATTGGCTGGATTTGGTCTTAGTTTTTTTATGAGAAGATTTATGCACGTTAGGAAATAAAAAAGGAAAGGAGATGCAGAAAAGACACAGGCAATAACTGAGATCAGCGCCGCTCCTGGACAGCAGGTTTGTGGATGAAGAGTCTGAAGAAGAAGCAGAGCACAGAAGTCACCAACTGTGGCTCACAGACACGCTGGACTCTCGGGGGTGACCTGGTGACCATCTGGGTAGAGCATGAGGAGCGAATAGCTAGGGCTTCATGTAGACAGAGGAGACGTGGAAGCTGTGGAACTGAGAAATGTGGTCATCGAAGTATTAATTCCAACATGATGGAGTCAATACCAGTGGATGAGAGGGCTGTTTAGGACTCCAAGCCCCAAGAGACACTTGCATTTGCAGGGATGATGGGTCAGGTGAGTTATTGATTGGCTACTGATAGATATCGTGTTGCATCAGAATAACACACAAGCTCAGGTTACATCTGCACCACTTTTCTGATGAGCTTGTGGAAAATAAGTGCATTATGGTATTTGGGGTGTTATTGTAGTTTAAAGGAAGAACGTGTGGGCTTCAGGACTGTTTTCAAGACAATCCAGATGGCAAGGTCCTTGTATGCAGCATAACCACTTCCGCTGGCAACAAGTTGTATAGCTTTTCAGGATGCAATAATACCAAGGGGTTGAAAAGAACTTAGGAAATATAGTAAGAAAGAATTTGTCATTATTAACTTTAGCAAGTTCTTCTATTTCTCTACTTATTAAAATTACTCATAATGAGTAGATTTTGGAAAAGTACAGAAGTTCATCAAAGCCAAAACAGAAAATCTTCATTAACTCCGTTGTTTAAAATCAAACGGCTTGGGGTGTGTGTGTGTGTGTGTGTGTGTGTGTGTGTGTGTGTGTAGGGTTTTTTTTTTAAACTTTTTGTTTATTTGATGCAGGGTCTCACTGTGCAGCTTGGAGTGGTAGTGAGCCTCCTGTCTCAGCCTCCCTAGCACTGGGATTACTGGTGTGCACAGCCACCCCCGGCTTTGGTGGCCAGCTTGGCACCCAGGGCCAGCACATTTGGTTCCAGGGATCAAACTCAGATGCTTGTGCTTGCCAGGCAGGCACTTAGACTGCTGCATTATTTTTCCAGACCCTGTGTGCACAGTTTAAAGAGTACATACTATGTAGTTTAAGGAGAGGATAACAGTGGCACTTTACTTGGTAGACATTAGAATATTCACTAAACACGGAAGTATAAAAGAAATTGGAAAGGGGAAGAATCCTGGCTTTTGTCCTCTCAATTTGTGAAATTTCAGGTTTTGCTTTATTTTACATCCAAAGTCAGTGCTCTTAATTGAAGTTTAAAAGCTTGGTATAATCAAATATTGCTTTTGATTCCTAAGAATTACGGTTTTAAGTGATATTTATTGTTAAATCTGTTGGAAAATGTGTTAACTACTTTAAACTCTTGGAAAGCAATGTAAAATTTATGGAGAACACTGATGATTTTTTAAAGACCAGTTCTTTTGAAGATCGCTGTGACTATGAAGAATTAATGTGAATTTTCAAAGGGTCCAATTTAATGCCAGTTGCAGCAATTGTGCATGAGAAAGAACATATCTTTAAAACAAAAGTGAATAACTCAGATCACAATGAAAAGAATGAGAAAAGCTAGGAAATAAGGCTGATGGTTCTCAACTCATCAAGGGCCTAGTTCTGATTACTAATATTTGAAGCAATAGTTCTTTATCTTTAGTAAACAATAACAGGCTAAATTTGCAGCTAATAAAACCTATGAATTCTCATTTCTTCCAATTTTATTACCAAGTATGAATACATTGTCGCATAAAGCAAAGTAGCTGAGAGGCTCCATAAAGGGAAGATTAGAAAAGTTTGCACCTAATTATTCTAAAGATAGTCAGCGAAAGAAATTGAGTTTATGTGGTTGCATAGGTGTTAGTGCCAACTATTTTATCTAAATTAGCATTCTATATATATTTCTTGGTCTACTATTTTCTCTTTTTTATTAACCTGTTATTATTACACATCTAAAAATACTATAGATCTTTTCATCTGCCATTTTCATGAAATCCTAAAACCCATGTAGATGGGAAATTGTCTCTAAATAAAACCTTTTAACTCAAATTGGAAGAAGGAGACTGCCCTTCATTTTATTTCATGTTAACAGTGCTGGGTAGTAAAATGTGTAGCTAAATAAATTGGCTTGTTCTTTCAGGCAGTACCCGCCCATCACTGGAAGAAAGCTAACATCCAATGGACTCTCAAGGCTGACTGACTTGAGCTGTTTATTTCACAGGTAATTAGCAGAAATCTGTATGTTCTGCTAAAAGGGTCATTCCAGAAGAAATAGAAAACACCAGACAAAGAAAATATGAGTTGATCTTGTCAGCAGCAAGGATTTCTCCGCAGGAGATCTTGCTGTGGCTTTCATTATCAAAACAACCAATAGGTGTTGCTATAGAAACTATACTGTTAACAAGCTAACGGAACAAGGCAAAGGCAGATAAATGATGAAACAAAAAAAAAGAGGAAAAGACTGTAAGGTTTGATTCCTGAAATGGAGTTTCTTGCTTTAAAATCTTTCCTCATCTCTCCTGGTTTCCCCATTAATATTGCATGCATAGTGTCTGACTAGGATAAGAATAATATAATAAAATTCACATAGCCCTCTTCAGGCAAGGTCTTGGGAAGTTTTATAATTGAAAATGAAATTAAAGCAACAATAAACCAATATCTTAAAAATTAGCACCTTCAAGTCAAAAGTAATCCAGAGAAATAATGAGTTATTACCTAGCCCTTAAGGATAGAAATACTGCATATTTATTATGTCAAATGTATTTGAGAACCTAGACAGTATAGTTAAAAAAATAACATATATTCCTTCTCCTTAGCCCAATTAATAATTTAATATCAAAGAATAAAATAATTCAAGAATATTTTTTACTTATGCTTACATTCATATGTCAAAAATTAACACAAAGCCTTAACCTCAGAGAGTGGAAAAATATCTGAATTTGACCTTTTTCCTATTAACATTCAGGTTAGCTGAAAGGTAGAGAATTATATCCAAAAATATAAATGGAGTACATTTACAACTCAAGTACTCCGAGGTTATCAGCTAAAATTTTTCTCACATTTCCGTTCTACAGTGGCCTTCTTTCCAAGCCTAAAGCACTCCCTGCAAAATTCACCTCTTATCAAAAGATTTCTGGGCATTTAGACAGGAAAAAAATGCCGCCATTTCTTTGAACACTGCTCCCACAAGGGAAAAAAAACAGCAGCCATGCAGACTCCCTTCTTCACTGGCACACTTTTCAACAGTCTGTGAATATAAATAAGATCGTATTACTGTTCAGTGTTCAAATCGCAATGTCTCTTCACCTGATCGATTTCTGTGTCACCATGATATGTCTCCCAATTATTCCTAGAAGTCCCTGAAGAGGTGTCCACAGTGATAACCAAAGGTCCCCTCTGCCGCAGCCAGGGGGCTGCCTTTGCCCTCTTTTCTCGTTCTCTAGGGGCCCCTCCTCTCCAGCACACAAGCCACAGTGAGTCCTTAACTACTCCCCCTGTTAATGGATTGCATCACAAGACCCCCAAGATCATGGAATGGTGGAAAAAATGACTTATGCCTCAGCTTCATGCCTGCTTTTATTTATTCAATACTCTTCCAATAAATACTTTACCATTTATGCAAATAATTAAAGGTAATTTTTGGCAACTCTTCGTAGAGTTGCTCTTTTTGTGACCAGAGTTACACAGAGTGCTTTATGGAAACAACTTGTATAGCTTCTATGTCCAAGTTTCAATGAGATAGCACCAGTTTTTTAAAATATCCATTTTTACAAGTAATCATACATCACATTACTTGGGCACAAAATAACCTCAATCTTGCAGAAAAAATAAAACATGCTCAGGAGCAAGATCTGTAAGATAGCCCTCTATCTGCTATTTAGATGAATTTTTAAGTTTGAAGCTCCTTGAAGCCACTAATCTCAAGCATTATGTTGTTATAATCAGTACTTTTAGTTTGCAAAGCTAAATAGCTTATTTGAAAAGTTGCTGCAGGCAAAAGGACAGTCTATTCTAACCAACCTACACTCAAGTCTTAGATGCACTTCCAGAAAGAGAGAAAAATTGAAGCTTTTAAGTAACATTTGTTTTCTACTTCTACTCTTGTCCTTAAGGTTTCAAAGATTTGAGGGCTAAAGTGTAGGCCAGACTCAAACTCAGGAGTAGCATCCCTTCTGCAGTGTTTCACTTGCTGTAATATCTGAGACATCTCCAGGCCCTGATGATGCAGAGAACAAGAACAGCTCCCCAAAGGGACATAGCGGGGGCAGGATCACAAAGACTGTAAGAATAGATGTTTATTCTGAGTGTAATAATAACTGGCAACAGGGACAATGATTGCCCCCAAGGATGTTGGACTTTCACCGGGTCCATCAGTGGTTTTGCTTATGTGAAGAGAAGCCCTTCATGGATGAGCCCTCATGCACTCTTATAAAAACATGCACAAGGACTGAATCCGATTGAACTGCAAACAGCCCGCTACTCTTCATCAAGGAAATGGGATCATAAGTGACAGTATAATTATGCAATGAAATATGAGGAAGCAGTTAAAATGATAGAAATGAATCCACAAATAGCAAAATAAAAATACCTCAAACATGCTAAAAGACATCTCATATCACTGTGTAAACAAACATGGTAAAGGAAAAATAAGTATGAACTGTAGAGTGAAGTTTACTTCTGGAAGGAAGGAAGAAAAATCAGACAGGGCTCAGGTGGAGTCCATCTGTGCCTGTAACATAAGTAAAATCATATCTGTAATTATAGTATCTGAAGAAAATGACAATATATTGATCCAAGTTAAATCGTGAAGCTGTGCATAAGTACATGTCATATTTTAATTGAGCACCTTATGTTTTTAAATTTTTTGTATTTAAAGTCTTGTGGGCTGACCAAAAGCTCAGCAGATTAAAGCCCCTGCAAGTAAACACAAGGGTCTGCAGTTCTATCCCTGGGCCTGCCATGCTGGCCTCGCCCACAGGGCGCACTCAGACGGCAATTCAAACTGGGCATGGTGGTGAGGGCCTGTAATCCCAGCTCTTGGGAGGGTGTAAACAGGCAGATCACTATGAGTCCTATCTAGTAGTGAGACCCTGAGCACCCTATAGACCTTTCCCTAAAATATAAAAAATAAATAAACAAAATAAAATCTCAATTCCATTTAATTTTTTTCCATTTATTCTGTTTTATTTACATTTAAATCACAGTTTATTCAATTTGCACTGGGTATTTATCTTATAAAATGTGATTATATTAGTTTAGCAGAAGAAGCTGAAGTAATTCTTACCATAGTTTTCATCCCAAGTAGATGACAAAATTGGTGATGTTTGCTTGACATTATTCTGTTTTCTTCACTGAAAACTTATGAAATTTATGAATGGGACACAACTTCTGGTTTTACCACATGTAAAAATATTTCCTCCTCCTGCACACCGTCATGGCCAGAGAAGGTCTCTGAATAGTTTTGTGTATTGTACAAGGGAAAAGAAGGGGCATTGTCTGACCTTCAGTGTTACCGCATGCGATTGGCTCTGACAAGATTCGTCTTGTTAGAAGATGAGGGGCTGCAGCTTCAAGCAAAGATGGCTGCCACTGGGCAGAGGGGTTTCCTTCACCCTCAGGGATTTTCTTTCTAGTCCAAGTGAAAGCTATTGGTGGTGGTCCTCCTCTTTCCGTACCACTGTCTTTGGTTCCCTTTTCAGAAACCTTTGAGAAATAAAGGTTCGATCCTTCACCCTGTAAAGCCTTCCTAATCTTACTTGTTCCCCATTTCCTTCTGATGTTGGTGGGAGCGTAGTTGCCTAATGAGAATAATGCTGCAATGAATATGGGTTCAAATCTATTTTTCAGAGATCTTGCTTGCTACTCTTATGGTATGTGCACAGCATGACTGCTGTACTATATGCTAATTTTATATTTAGTTTTTTGGGGACCTCTACCCTGTTTTTCACAGCAGCTGCCCCCTTTAACATTCCCAAAGGAAGCCCATGTTTTAAGGCTTGTATGAAGATTGCATAAGAGCAAAACTCCTTAAGAAGTGAAACTTTCACTCTTTAATAAGAGTGCAACTCTCCTTCCAGGAAGAGCTGAGTCACTTGCAGAGGGACATGAAGAAGGAGCAGCAGGGGAACTGTAGGAGCCACTAAATAGAGGTATGATAGGAGGTCCAGAAAAAGGGAGGAAATTACAATCTAGGCTGAAAAAAATTGGTTCCACGTCATCCCTGGGCCAGAACATAGCAGTCTTTGCCTCAAGCTTTGGGTTGACTCCCCTCCCCCTACATCCCAGCTTCCCTGCCAATCTATGTCTGTAAGTCAGTTCTGGGGACACAGTGGTCCACTACATCGGTGCACCATGATACAGAAACCAAGTAGGATCATTTCTAGTTTCTTCCTTCTGACCCAGTATAATATCATTCTGCTCAGAGAGAATTTGGCCAACAGTGGAAACATAAGGGTAGGTAATTTTCTTTCAAATATTCTTACATTTAAATGACCCATAAAAATTCTTGAGACAAAATTCTATTGAGCAAACATATATTTATGTTAGGAAAATCCTCCTTACAAATCCTCTTTTTCTTTTGAGTTCTGAACTCCCAACTAGGAAGGCAATATATTTAATTTACTGCATTAAAGGAGATAGTGATTACCAACATCCATAAGTCCTAGTCAAAGAAAAAGGAAAGAAGGGAAGGAAAGAAGGGAGTGAAAGAGGAAAGAAGGCAATCAGCTGGTGGATGGACAGGAAAGACCATGCTAGTGCAAAGGACAAGGATCCCACTCTTGGTTCCTCCTCAGCTTCCTCGGTCTGCCTGGTTCCCCCTTCTGCGTGCACACGTGCTCCATGGAGGAGGGAGTAACCTGTGGCAGCCACCAGGCTTATGCACCTGAAGTTCACTGACAACAAGGAAAAGGCTTTCTTTTCTCCCTTGTAGTTTGAAAAAATTCTCAGAAGATACTATAACTTCAGGCCAATTGTCCCAGCCACACTTGTGTGGGATAAGATTTTACAAGTGGTCTATTTCAGTTGGCTACACCCTCCTGGACAAAGCACAGTGGTCTAAAAACAAGAGTGATTTAAGAGCCAATACCTGAGACTAACACTAGGGTAAAGGGAAAAGAAGTGAATTTTTAGAGATTGGGAACTCAGGAAAGCTCCTCACAAAATCCCTGTGAATTAATACCTACTGCAATTTGGTCTATTACATCCAAAATATTTCCTTTGTATTCAAAAAATTAGGCTATGCATTCAATAAGCATTGAACAAGAAAGTCCTAGAAAGAAGTCATGAGGAAAGCCATGTGCAATGAACTTGTTTGACCCTGCATTTGCTTGTTGGATTTAGGAGAAAGGCAATGTTTTTATTTGTAACATTGTTTCAGACCTATTGTTTTGCTTTGTCTTTGTTGGTACTGTACTGAGAATTAAACCCAGGACTCCATGAATGCCAGGTGAGTACTCTACCACTGAGGTACTTCCCAAACCTATTGATATTTTTCTTTTGAGCTAGTCTTGATAAATTGCCCAGATTGCAGCAAACTTGCAGTCTTCTGCCTCAGCCTCCTAGATAGCTTTTTAATACTTCAAATACAAAAAAGAAATCAATGGGTTCTTCCCAACTCCAGAAATGAAGAATGAAAGCTGACTGCTATGCAAATGTAATGTTTTCATTAACCCCTCTGTGTCTCAGTGACACTTCCCTGTCCCTGTCCTCTTCTCCAAATGTTCTAAACACCAAGGAGAAATATTGTGAGTAGACAACTGGACTAATTTCTCCACAAACATATGTCATATTTTCTCTGGTGAACATTTGAAGCAAGATAAAAATTGATTAGAAAATTCTTAGAGTCATAATCCCACTAGGTCCAAGGGAACCCCTAAACTTCACCACCATCTAAACCCATAAATTTGTTGCTCGGGGTTATTCCACAGATCTCAGGTTTTGAGGGGATATAAATGCAGAACAAACCCAAGTACATGTTGATTTTCCTTTTGTTGTTCTTTCTTATATGATTCCTGCATTTTAGCCAAGACCATGGACTAAAGAGTCACACAGCCCTAATTCATGTTGCAACAGACATGAATTTCTTTTGCACTGGAAAGAAAATACCTTTCAACATTTTTATTTTTAAAAAATTTACATTGAGGGAACAAAAGCATACGACCAGTGCCGAAAGAGTCAGAATTCTCATTCCCGAGAGACCAGCAATAATAGCATGACATTACAATCTTTGTTAGGCCTCTATAGAATTTAAAGTTATGTTCCTCCAGGGAGCACAGTTTAGTAGGTAGGTGGACAGGAAAGCCAAGCAAGAGCAAGAGGTCTGAATACACAATAGCAAGCACCAATAAATTCATATTAGAATTCAAAAGATGACTTTGTCAAAATATCCTTAAGAGATCTGTAGTGATTTTTTTTAAATTTCACTTTAAGCCAGTCATGAACTGTCTTAGAGGGAAGCCGGTGTTCAGAGTCATGGGACTGTAACCCTGCTGATGCAAAGAGGTACAGGTAGGGTGGGCCTCACTGGGGCTCCTGGAGGTGAGAGCTGGCACACTGTTCTGTGACGCCTGTCTTGCACGGTGTAACCAAGCTGGCAGCTGCTCTGGCCAGGGGATTGGTGATCAGCTCTGCTATCATGGAGTGACCTTGGCAGGGACAAGAGCTGCCCTCAGCTGCTGCTGAGATTTTGCTACCACAAATTTGGTGCTCTCTGCTTGTTCCTGAGCCATCAATTTGCCTTCATCGCTTCTACACACTCCCTCCCCAAAAGTACTGATTTCTCCAAAATTAATGCAATGCACCACTGGCTCGAGGCCCTCCATGAGGCTGGAAGGCAGCACCCACTCATCACAGCCACCCGCTGTGATGCTGGTAAAGGTGTAAGGAAACTGGCCAGCAGCAAGTGGGAAGACAGTGCCCACTGCGATGTCATCATCCTGTGACACTTTGCTACCAGTGGTTCTGGTTTCTTACATGGCTGAGAGTTACAAGCAAATGTCTTCTTTTCTTTTATATTTCATTTTTCTGTAATCTACTTGTTATGCTATATGGGGGATTGAGTCTATGGCCACCCCATTGAGCTACATCTCAACCTCTTTTTTTTATTTTGAGTTAGGATTGTTCTTAGTTACTAAGTTCCCCAGGCTCAGAACTTGCGGTCCTCTTGCTTCCCGGAGTGCTGAAATTGTGTGTGTGTGTGTGTGTGTGTGTGTGTGTGACCACAGCCAGGTGGTTTTGCACTTAAAGGATGAGAAAGTGAAATCCTTCCCACAGCATAATGACCTGTACACCACACAATAGGTCAAAGATGACAGCTCTGTGTGCAAAAAACACAGTGTACCATGCAAAGCCACCACTCCTTTCTCAGTGGCTAGTGTCAGGAAGAACCTGTAAATGAATTTGCTACTTTGGTAGCCAGATTTCTACTGCTGATCTTAATCACACCTGCTTTCATTCTAAATTTACATGATTTTCCAGGTTGGAAACATTTTTAAGTGACCCAGAATGCCTTAAATGTGGCCTTGCTTATCAATTGCATTTTATAATGGCCTAAGCCTTAGGAAGCATCACTTGTTAACAGTTGAAGTGTGATCAGATTTTCTTTCTTCGACCTTGGTCATCTCTTTGCAACCACCACCACGCACCAATAATTTCCTCATGATGTTTTTTTCTTTCTGAAAGCCAAAAAGTATAGTATAGAAACAATAATTTGCATTCACAGAATAAGCAAAAATTTTCAAAGTAAAACCCCAACAAGACAATGTAGCCATTCCTCTATTCATTTATTCAACAAACATGTATGTGTTGAACTTCTCTCAGATTGAGGAGAAGCTGATTCGGTAGCCCCTCTCACCTTAGGGTATACATCCTGATACAATGAAGCAGAGAGGAAAACAAATAATAATATCATAATAAAATAGAATAAGTGCTCTGGAGAAGCACAAGCAGTGTAAGAACAATTGGAGATACAGAGATCTGTAATTTTGAAAGGATGAGCACAGATCCAGATTTACTATGAAGCTAATGAGGAGGACGTTCCAGGGTCCTTTGCTTTTCTCCATCTCTTGGAGCACTCTTGTACCATTTCCTAATGCATACCTTAACTGAAATCCACCATAATGCTTTTTCTCTTCTGACTCTCCCTCCATCACTCTTTGCCTATGATTTAAAAGTTAAATGTTTTTGTAAACCACACCAGAGGAAAGACTAGAATATCTTTTTATTCTCCTTATAGAAAATATGATAAAATGTTTATCATATATACAGGGGAACAAATAATATATCTTCAAACACTGGAGAAAAAGCACTGAAAGCTGTGTTTAATAAAACTAACTGTTATTCTTTTGGATTTGTGATATTAGAGTCATGTTAAGTTTTTAGTTATGCCTCCTCATTCTAAATTAATTCTCATTTTACATGGAAATATATAATTTGATATTTATAATCCTTCTATTTTTTAAAAGCGCCTCTAGAATTGTCTAAGTTTCAAAACCTGAACAATCTGGATTTATTCCTAGAGTCACAGAAGACCTCATTGATAAGGTCACATTTTGGCAGGGACCTGAATAAATCATAAAGCCAGGTAAATCCCTGGGAGAAATGATTTGCAGGCAAAGGGAACACAAAGAGAAAGGACTCAGGGAAGGAGCATGCTGGGAAGTTATTGTTTCCTAGTGTGTTCTCCTGAAAAGAGAAATACAAAGCTTAAATTACTTAAATTACTGCAGAAGACATCTGCATTTGAACACTATATTGTCCTAGGAGCATGGCACTGTATCTGCCATAGCTGGGAAATACAATACTATGTGCCTATTCAGTATGTTTCCCTTCTTCCTAGCAGAACCTTGATTTTATTTAGGGCCCTAAGATGCCCAGCTAAGTACACATTTTCCACAGCCGTCTTTGCAGCGCGTCCTAAAGGAGAGTTCTAGCTAATGGGAGCTAAGTGGAAATCCTCAGGTGGGACTTCTCAGAGAACACTTTCAGGGTGTTTGTCCCATGGGAAACTTTTGTACCTTGACCTCTAATGTACAGTATATTCTTGCCTGGTGTCTGCCTGTGAGAGCAAACAGAGGCAGCCTTTGAAGCCTCCACAAGGCAACTCAGACCCTCTCCCCTAAGGATGGCAGTACAAACAGGCCAGAGAGCTCCTGAGTTATTGGTGCCATCACGGAGCCACCATTTTAACCCTGAGCTGCCAAGCTCAGGAATTCTTTTTCATGCCAGATAAAAGAAGGCCCTGATTTGTTGAAGTTATGTTTTCTTCAGATCCCTGTTATGAGCAGCTGGATGCAATTCCTAACAGCAATGTTAGATAACTTTTAAAAAGCATATATATATTATAAAAATATATCATACAAAATGAAAACTTGGAATTCCATGTTATATATTATTGCAAATGAAAAACATTTTCTTCCATATCTCCTTATTTGGAGCAGTTCATGCAGAACCAATAGAAGGCTTTGTTTTGCACATTTTAATTGAATATTTTATAATGTGGTCAGTAACAGAAAATGCTGTCGTGAAGGTTTGCTAAACTTAAAAAAAAACTATATTAAGAGATAAACACTTCAGAAAAAGTTAAAATATTTATCACTAGTATCACTTTATGTAGCAATGCTGTCCAAAAATTTTTCAGATGCTCTTCATTGTATGTCCTTAGTTGCTACCCTACAGTTCTTTCCTATTTGTAATTTAGTTATCAACACTTTAAAATTCTAACCACACATGTGAAAGTCCTTTTCATCCATAGTCAGAGCTAGCACTAAACATATTTCTACTCAGCAACCATGGGTGGAGGACACAGAGAGAGAGAAGCCCTGTGAGGGCACAAGGATTTCTAGCTGCTGACATCAAGCGAAGATGAAGAGCAGGTCTCACACACACAAAGGAAGAGAAGAGGACAGCAAGGGGACTCTGACCGTTCCAATCCACTGCTGATTAGCAGCACAGCGGTGAAGAGGCAGTGGTCGCCAGTAGCATGTCTGCGGCATTCTAAGCATCTCACCTGTGCACCTGCATGGCAGAAAATGTCTCCTTGGCTTAAATGTTGAAGGCAACAAAACACTGGTTCTTGCCAGAGCTCAGGAGCTGGCCCGTGCTGATGCAACTTTGTCTGACTTCAGAGGCACAGCTCTGGCTGCTCAGGAGCCAGCACCTTCTGCAGGAGCATCCCCAGGCTGCTGTGTCTCTCACATATGCTTCTCTAAATAGCTAAGGAAAATGAGAAGCACTGTGAAAGTAAATTTTTGGCTCAGCATAAACCATTCATTGATTTGTGGGCCGCAAGTCCTCCAGGGGGTGTTACGAATCCATATGATAGCTAGAGTTTTACATTTGGATCTCTTCTTTAGCTGATGGATGTGTAAAATTTCATGTTAGCCTGGCTACCCCCTATTGGCTGCACATCTGAGGAGGTTCAAGTGTATGAGTTATTTCTTCCAAAGTCAATTGTAATTTACACTCACTAAATTGCCTCCAGATCCACCTTTTAAAGATAGTAGACTCAAAATTGCATTCATTTTGGCCCACACTGCCCATTTGTGTTCAAACCACAGCCCTATTTTGGAGAGCCGCCATTGCTAATGGAAAGACATTATGTGAGATTGAAGATCCACATTTTCCACAGGAGAGCAGAGTGCTGGCAAGTTAAATGGCCAGTGTACAAGCAGTTTTCAGCCAGTGAAAACTCAGCTTTAATAATGAGCAGGCAGCGGGGGAGGCACAGGGTATCAGTTCCTCAGTCCATCTTGTGCCAGAAAACCAAAAGCACTACTTTCACACTAGGAGAAATTTGCCTTTGGCTGGAAAATAGTTTTGAAATGAAGGAGTATTCTACTTTTTTTTTCTTTGTACCCTTTTCCCAATGTTTAGTGTATACTTCACAGTGCAAAGCACTCTTGAAATTTGTTTTACTGCCAAGTATAATTCATCCTACTGACTGGCTTTTAAAATTAGCATCCTTAAGTGTTCTTTTTAACCAAAAAGTAGCCACGCAGCCTACCTTTCTCCCTCAAAAGCCCAAATGCCAGATTTCCACTGTGATGAACATTTATAATTCTCACTTCCTTCACTGATTGCTTTTATGTGCTTTCAGTAGAATTTTAAATCGAATTTTAGTGGGCTTGTTAGGACTGCTTCGGGGCTTAAAAAATTAAAACTTATACAAACAGCCATGGATTAAGAAGGCATCAGTGCAAAGCAACTGCATTAACCTCAGATGGACGCCACCGTATGTACTTGAGATTAATCCATGCTGTGGCATTGACCTCAGGACCCACATACTACTAAAATGTGATGAGTCTGTAAAAGGATTGTTTTTCAAAAGTTCAGGTCCTGTCGATGAGATTTAAGTAGGCTTTCTCATTTCAAAACCAGGCTTTGCTGACTGCGCTCCAAATGGGCATTTGGGACGAGAGCAGAGCAAATGAGGTAAACAATGAGGTTCATCAAGCAGAACACCTGACTCTCTGCACCCTCGCCCCCTCTCTCCCGAAAGTCCCTATTATGGATCATCTTCAACCCAATTAGGTGCCATCAACTTTCCACACCAATCTCCCCGTAACTTGCACTTCCTCCCCATCAGTTTTTAAAAGTCATAACTAATATGCTCCCTGTGTGTTCATCAGTTAGGGCTCAATGTAAAAATTCGTGTGGCCTGTTTACTACCTCCAATTGGTGCAGCTGTCCCTCCCGTGAGGGTTTGCTTTCGAATGTACTCCTAACACTGCGATTTAGGCTGTTCCCTTTCTGCCTGCTACCGCTGGCAGTGCAAGTGAACGCTTCAGATAAGGGAGACTTAACTTGCTCTAAAGGACTTACATTTAAATTTTTGAGGGTGCCACAGGGTTAAAACTTTGTTTCCAACATGAAGGGGGCGTGGTCTGCCACTGAACCATGCTGACCTTTGCTCTTGCAGAGGTCCAATAGTTTTAAACAACAACAAAAAGTAGAAATATATAGAATCCCATGGTCGGCTTGTTTGTTATGTTCCACAGCAGGGGAGTCTAGAGTCCACATCCAGCTCCACTTTCAAGCAGTCCAGCAGTCAATTATTCTTCAATATAAATTGGTACTGAGAGATACAATACCTTATACCCAAACCATTTATATGAAAATAGGAGAAGTCATAGTTAAAGACAGCAGGGAAATTCAAAAATCAAAATTTCACTTTTCAATTTGGGAAAAACAGTAAAACTTACTTCCAACATTCCATTAAGTTTAACTTTAGTTAGTATTTAATATCTTGAAGTCATAGTTCACTCAACATATTCATAGTCTGGCATATGTCTATCCTATGTCACATAGAGACCCATTTTGAAGACATTACTGAATAATATAGGGTAAGTATATTAAGTAATATAGGGAAACACTATGGAAAGTTTAAAGTATTGCAAATGTAGTGATTTTAATTATTTCATCATCAAGGGAGTTCATGATGTTATAAATTGGAAAATTAATTCTTGCTCTCCATTAGCATATCATTGGAGCCAAAAGGATTAATTGTACTGCTGTACTACCCAATTCATCAAAAAAGCTAAAATGAATGATGAAACTGTCATGTAGGCCCTACACAGCATAAAGTAAAAATTTTGGCTTGTCCAAGTGGGTAAACAGAAGTAAGAAAATTTCAGAGAATTGAGGTGAGATGAAATTCTGCAGGTTATTACACTTTTCAGTCAAATGAGAGGGAAATTATCAAATTACAGAAATTGTCCTCAGTAAATTACACAAAGTCTACATCAGTAGGCATACATAGATGTAGTTTAAGCTCTTCAAAATCTTAATAACAATAGTTCTCTTGCCAAATGGAACCCAGTTTGAAAGACGAAAACGGCTACAGTTCATAAGAATGTAGAGCCAATATAAACACAAAAATTAGTACAATCACAACACAAGAGACCACAAGCAGGTTAGGAAAGGGCAAATAAAAAGAAAGAAAAATAAAAATACTCAAAAAAATTTAGTTTTGGTCTTGCTCCACTTAATATCAAAATATACTATAAACTTAATAGTAATTAGAATAGTATGGTACTAGCAAAGAAAAATATATCAATGGAGCTCTATTAGGATTAATTTCTATAGACCTATAAATATATGTGAACTTGTAAAGGTGGTATTTTAAAATTTGAGAATGATGTGATTCATTTAAATTATTTATGTTAACCCTATGGTTATTTACTATGAATAAGTCGGTTTGGACTTATTCTTAAAGATATGCAAAATAAATCTAAATTGCTAAACAAAAGTAAATCAATATTTTTCTAAAATACAAATTTTAAAAATCTTTCTTTGCAGTTTTCTGTAAGATCTACATTTTAGAAGCTATGGAGAAAATTGAGAGTTAATATAAATATTTAAATTCCAATATAGTGAAAGTTTCTCTAAGCAAATAAAAAAGATAAAAGACAGACACATTTAACCAGTAAAGACTTAATATCTACTTTGTAAAGCCTGAGGACAAAAAAGTAGTTCATTGCCAAAAATGGAAAATTCCTTGAATCCACAGAATAAATATATACAGCTATTAGTCATGTATGCAGCTATCTGAGTTTACTACCAACCAGGGAAACCTTAAAAGTTACTAATTTTTCCAGGAAATTGGCCAAAAGTGAAGCATTCAGTGTTTAGAAGGATATGGAAAAACAAGATTGGGTACTCTCAGGGTCAGTGGAAATGGGCGCCATATTTTGGAGGATGTGTTGGCAAATTATTTTAAAATCTTGAATGTAGAAATGTTTGAAGAATTCTAATTTGTGGAATTCCTTGCATAACTGCCCACATTTCTATATGCACTTGAAGTAGAACATATCTTTATCTACAGACAAGCCCCAGAGTAAAACTATGCATTTATTTAAAGGAAAATTCAATGCCTTGACTTAAAAGATTAGCGAGCTGTGTTAAATTAAATATATATGAGTTATCAAAAAGACACATCAGAAAGAAGGCATACCAAATTATTTCCAGCCATCATCTCCAGAGATGAGAGTGGGGGCGATAAGCAGATGTTCTCGTTCTGTTTCAGACCCTTCTGATTTGACATTGTTACTATAACATGTTACTTTATCATAAAAATCAATTTTTGAAAAAAATTCTATTGGTAAGGTGCTACCTTAGTGAGATATAAACATAGAATCTCTCATTCATTTATTCAATTAATCTTACACAATTGCGAAGTGTATAAAATTCTAGTGACATTTGTAAAATATTTCTCTTTGCTTAAAAGTGTTTTTTAATGAAACATGATTTTGAGATTCTGAAACCCTCCTTACCATTGTTTAGGTTCTGATGATGTATACAGACTCATATTTATGTATTTGTCTATCTATTTATCAATCTGTCATCTATATCTATCATCACCTATCTCTTTTCCATTTGTCTGGCTAGCTGGATGCCTACCTACCTACTATGTATCTATCTACCTATTTGTAGTACTGTTTAAAAAAAATTAAGGCAGGGAATTTTTTGCAGGTGCAAGCTTTTGCCTTTACTTTCTAATATCTTAGCTATTATTGAGTAATGATCTGCATCTCAGTTCATGGCAACAAGACTGGATGGTGTCCTGCCTACCTGGCAAGCTTCATATAATTACAAATAAGGTAAAATGGAAAACTGGCAAATGCTATAGTTAAAACCTACAGAACTCTATTCTTTAGTTTGATTATTAATTATAACATAACATTGCTACTCCTTAGATAATGGGCTTGTTGGCACTTACAGAGGCAAGTTGCCAATGTACTGCACTTTTCTAAGTTTTATATTTTTCTTTTAATTTTTTTATTTAGTTATTTTCTTTCACTCTGTTTTGGGTTGTTGTGTGACTGTAAATAAAATGACATTGTACATGTTAACATAACCTAATTATTTGAAGATTTAAACAATTTAAATGTGTGCATTAGAACTTCGAACATGTGGTTCTTAAAGACGTCTTCTAAACTTAGAATGAATGGTTTGGTGCATGTGGGCTGACTGAATAATTCTAGTTTAACACTGAAAAGGCCTCTTACAGATGGACCATCAGTCCTCGAAAAGCAGAATGTTTGATTATATCAGATGCAAAAATTACTAAGATATATAACTGAGATAATAGAATATGGAGGGGGGAGAGTAATAATTTTTCTCCAAAAGTTTACAAAGAATCCAATTGGTTGAAAATCTGCGAATGGCATAAACAAGGCACCATGTGTATTTCCTCCTTTAACTCATAGAGTAAGAAACGTTCCAACATTGATGGGAGCATGGCAGAAACTTACAGCAGCAAGCTTGAACCACCCACATTTGTAACAATTTCAGTATCACAAACAATGATATTAAATCCATCATTTAGAGCATTATTCATAAAAAATGAGGAAGGGGAGGAGGAAAAGCAAAGGAATCCAGCTAATAATCAGCTAGTAAGGGGCAAAGCTGTAAAGGACAGCTTTTGTTTATTTATTCATTTATTTTTCCCCCTGTATTTTAGGGAAGGGTCTACAGGGTGTTCAGGGTCTTACTACTAGATCAAACTCATAGTGATCCGTCTGTTTACAGCCTCCCAAGAGCTGGGATTGCAGGCATGTGCCACCACGCCCAGTCTCAATGGCTGTCTCAGTGCGCTCTGGGAGTAGGACCAGCACAGCAGGCCCGGGGATCAAACCCCCGACCCTTGCACCTGCTTGCAGGTGCTTTAATCCCCTGAGCTATTTGGCCGGCCCTAAGGACAGCATTTGTGACAACTGAGAAACTTGGGGAAAAAATGAGTTATTAAATAATATTATATCAATGTTATATGCCTTAGCTATAATACAGTCATGATGCCTAACCACATTTCAAAGCATATAGAGAGCAACAGCCCCAAATGAGTGTGCTGCCTTGTGATACAGCTGCCCCTAGTTTGTGTAAGTCCACTTTATGATTTTCTCATAATGAAGAAATCACTTAATGACCATTTCTTGGGATACATTCGTGCTAAGTGATGTATGTATATAATATGTATCCATATTATAGCTAAATAAGACAATAGACTTGCTTTTAGGAAATGCATACTAATCACCTGGAGGTAAAGTCTGCAACTTGCAAATTCATTCTCTCTCTCTCTCTCTCTCTCTCTCTCTCTCTCTCTCTCTCTCTCTCTGTTTCTTCCCACACATATAATCAAACACACATACAAACATACTCTATATACTGTACAGGTGAATGTGGCAAAAACAACAATAGATTAAATCCACGAACAGTTTCCACAGATAGTCACTCAACTTCTGTAGGTTACCATTTTTTCAAAATAAAGAGTTGTTAGGAAGCAAATGATTTGCAAAACAGTCCTGTGACATTTTTTCC
Source organism: Octodon degus (assembly GCF_000260255.1). Taxonomy (NCBI): domain Eukaryota; kingdom Metazoa; phylum Chordata; class Mammalia; order Rodentia; family Octodontidae; genus Octodon; species Octodon degus. Next base: position 64,433 of record NW_004524820.1, on the reverse strand, counting down.
TTCTCTCTTCTTTTCATTTATTACCCTTTTTAAAAACAAACATTTACTTGAGAGACAGGATAGCAGTAATTGATATGACATTAGAAGTAGTATGAATTTAGAAGACCAGAATGACAGGCATTCCAAGCATGGCCCTAGTATTACACATTGCTATCTTGCTGAATTCATGTACCTATAACATTTAAATGGCAATGGAATACCCATCTCTGACAAAACTAAACAAAAAAGGGGGATATGAATGAAAGATCATTTTGTTTCTGTATATATAGAATAGTTAGGCTAGATATACAGCTACTTTCTCTTAATTCAATGAGAAGAAAGATTTGTGCTAATAGTATTTGAACAGGATATCATATCTGCATCTTGTACTATGAGTAACTACTGCGAAGACAACAATATGCAATGTATTAATTATTGTAACTGTCCTACTAACCTGTTTTGAAACTATCTCATTGCTATTTGTTTCTCAATAAAGTTAATAAAAAAGAAGTAAATGATTTAGAGTTTTATGATAAATTTTGTACTTTGAAATAAATATTTTTGTTTTCTTTTAAAATGGGACAGTTCACTTAGTAAAAATACCTTGAATAAATCATTTTAGATAGCTTAGATATGGTGAGTAATCATTTGGAACAGGTGGCATATGGCCCAGGAGGCTGCAGGTGGACGCACTGGCAAAAATGCAAGTCTGGAGCCTGGGCCACACACCAGCAGTGAGGCGTGGTGACAGATACTTTCCTTCGCTGGGCCAGTGTCCTTGCCTATAAAACAAAGGCTAGCTATCACAGCAGTTGTTATTACTTTCCTAGCTCTCCAAATTGTGTATAGTGTCTTTTATTAAATTACCCAAAAGGGATAAAACTATAAAAGAATTGCAAAACATCAAGAGAAAGTGATTTAAGAATAAAGAAGGATTAACAGTCTTAGAACACAATTTTCCTAAACATGAGGGTGTTTCTTTGAGGCCCAAATTATATGGACACAACTGGTTAATGTAACAATCCATGCTGATGGTAAATATAATCAGAAATGTGGCAGTGCTGGTATACACGAGTGCAGACGACTGGAAACAGAGCTGAGCGTACCCAGTGAGAAACCTCATTGAAATTCAACTCTCATGTACAATACTAACCAGATTGCTAGAGGTGAACTTTACTTGAAAGCTTATAAAATGTCTATAAGTCAAAGTTTACTCAAAGAAATTCAGTAATGCTTCCTATCTTATATATATGCTTATATATGTCACATGCATATCTTATACATCAATGTGATGTTTGCTATGACAGCTTTACTTTAAGGGGAAATAAAGCACAGACCCTGGCATTTATAAGGTGCCACATTTCATGCCAAGCGCTGTCATGTATTACTGTATTTAATCTTCATAAACTTCGGTGGTGAATATTATTTACCTGGGTTTTAGGCATGAAGACACAGATAATTGAAGGAAGATGATATTCATCAAAACCAATCATGCCAGGGAATCTATATCCCTACTAAGGAAATATAGTTTAAAACTAAAACCTTTAATTGTAACTTAAGAGAATTTGGTTATATTTTATGTAAAGGAGGAAATTCCAAGGAGATTGCTGAGAACTGGAATTCACTCTTGCAGAGGTCACTAGTTCCCTCCCTAGAGTCTTACCCTGCAGCCCAGCACCCCAGCTGCTTAGAAGTGAAGAAGATAAGCAAAGGCCATGGAGCAGCAGGAGAGGCCAGGCTGGGATGAAGGGTGTGCCCTGAGGTCAGGAGATCTGGGTTCTCCTTGGGTCTCTCTCACCTACTGGTTGTGGGGCCCAGAGAATGACAGAGGACCTGATGGAGCCTGTTTGTTCATTCTGAGGCCTCGAGCCCTTACACTTCCATGACTTCTGGAATGCTTTCAGCGCCTCTCAGGACCGCTGTACATCTATCCACTAATGAGCTATGTGATGTTTCATTTTTTCTCTTCCTAATTTTTATGATTACCTTCTGCAAATACAAATAGATAAAAATGGAAGAAACCTTCACAGTTCTTTCTTCCTTAAAGGAAATTTGAGATTTCAATTCTAAGGGAAAGAGATAAGGTTAATGTCATCTCTCTATCAGTGTACAATGAGTGCAAAAGGGGGACACTAGAAGACCTATGTTAAGTCATTCAAATCAAAGCCTCTGCTAAAACATGGGCTCCACATATGTGCCCCTCCTTCTTCAAAGGGCTTTCACGGAGATGGTACAGGGACGAGCACAACCTCTTAAGAACAAAAGGTTCTAACGAGTTTTCTGTGCATATGTTTGCCATACTGAAGCAGAACAGACAGATACCAGTGAAAAAGGACAATCAACCTGGGTATCCTAAAAGGTTTAGAGTCCAAAGAAGCATGAAGAAAAGCCAGTTATAAGCTTACAGAGACAAAGCAGTTGGACCCCAGGTGTCTTCCATGCCCAGCGGCATCAGCAAGAGAGCAACAGCTCAGAAGGAGGATAAACGGATTCAGAAAATCAGAGTTCTGACACTGAGGCCCATACAGGAATGTTCCAGTAAGAACACTATGGAATAGCTTTAAGGATAATCATCCTCATTGGGGGAAAAAAGAGGGCCAGTGAGAAAGATTTCCTAAAGAAAGATAAGGAGAGAAAGGGCTTGACTGGCTTTTTTGAATACTGAAGATTTTTTTTTCATGGTATAACAAAAAGTTTCTAAGATTAGACTAGGGTGTTGGGCTCAAAGCTCTGAAAATGCACCAAAAATTATTGGATTATACACTTTAACTAGGGAACCTGTGTTAATAAAACTAGGACTCCTAGAAAAAAAAATTATGATGGACAAAGAGAAAACTTTACAAATGAAAGGAGGGCACATAATATATATATAGCAGCAGCTTCAAGGATTGCAAAAAAAAAAAAGCAAACAACACAAATGTATCAATGGCTGCACACAAAGCTATATGATAGAATACTATTGGCAATAAAAAGAAAGAGAGTACCAATACATGCTACAATCTGACAGAGCACAAAACATGGTGCTAAGTGAAAGTAAGCAGGAATATTTCAACACTGGTTCAGGACTCTCAGCACATAAGTATTACAGAACTGATTCCCAAACTTTCCCAATGGTGCCAATTCTGAAGCAGGATTATGTGATAAATCTGCCTTGAGTGAAGTGAAGAGATTTATTTTGAATTGTGACTAGAAATGTTACCATGCTATTCGGGGCAAACTCATGCTGGTATGTCTATAAAGAGATTAAATGTGAAAACTTATTTTTATCCTGGCCATGAGACATTTCAGGATATTGTAGCTGTGAGCTATATTCCCTCTTGCTGTTTTGTTTTTAAGATGAGAAAGTTAAGGCCTAGGAAATTCAAATGATTTACCTGAGGTAACAAAGTAAAGCAGAGGGAGCCCGCAGATGAGCAACTCTAAAATGAATAGGCTAGACTCCTCTCTTTGAGACCCTCAGGCTGGACAACATAACATGCAGCATGAGTCTCCAGGTTAAAAAGTGGCTAATGTGACTTCATTTGAAGTTTGCGTATCTTAAAATATATCCTGAAATGTTTTCTATATCTCGATATCTTAAATAACATATCAATACAAACCTTGAGCTGGTCTTAAATCTTTTTATGTACCCACCTCAGAAGTTCCCCTAATTATTCTTTAGCCACTTGGTCATATAAAACCAGATTTGTGTATGTTCAACAAATATGCAGTGAGTTCAGCACTCTCCCCCACAAAAAAAAAGTTCTCAAGAAGTGTTTTTTCAGGCTGTGTTTTGGTTCAGAGAAAGTCAAGACTGATTCCCTTGATTCTAAGTTACTGCCTAATACATTTTACAAAGGAGTGATGCAACTGGCTTATCCTGTTCTTTAAATATTACAGTATAAGTTGTCTCTGTCTGTGGATTATTGTCAGTTCTGAATCACTGAAGGACTACCACTGTAGGTGTGGATGTGTCAGAAGGGGAGGTCTGGCTAGGGAGGCACGACCACGTGCCGACATCACACCCCGCCCCGAGCTGTCCACCTCACAGAGGAGGTGCACGCTGACCACGGGTTGGACACCTCCCGCGGTTTCTTCGGTGCTCTCCACGCAGCTACGATTTGCATGCTTTTATTTCAGGCAGCCTGAAAGTGATGCAGAAAAATATTCCGCAGACCAAAGTGTTTCTGAAAGTCCATCAGCAGCACATGTGCACTGACACGCCTAGGAGCAACAATTCAATTTTAGATCCTAACTCTGTGGACATTTGCACTTATAACTACCTTTTTTTATGTTGGCAAGTGGCTGATTAAGGAAGAGATATGCATTTTTAAGTTTGCCATGAGATATATAGACATAGATATAGATATAGATATAGATATATAGATATAGATATATGGATATCCTCTCCAGTGGTCTGATGCCCCGTGATTCTTCCTGGACCTTTTTCTTCTGAGCAGTTCAATTAGCTGGAAATCTCACTCTGATGGGCTGAAGCAGCTTGGACGAGCGCCCGAGCGCGCAGCCAATTAGGCCCATTTGAAGTTGCAGAATTGCCTTCTTTGGTGTTAAAACCCCATGTCAAACACCGGGTCTAAGATCATTTGTGCTCCAAAATGAGATTGACAGAGCAGCTGCAACAGGGGGCATGCCTGCTGGACGACTTAATTGTGGAGCCTGAAGGGCCATCATGAACCGGCGTGCGGAGACCGCCTCACCACTGCTGCATTACAAATGCTCTTTATTAACAGCGATCTGTAATCAATGGGCTCAGGCTTTTTGCCAGAGCCCCCAAATCAGACAGGCGGGCCCCTGCGTCAGGGTGGGCGGAGCCATGGGTCCTGGCTATCGAGCCGGGTAGACGGCGCGATGTTGTCCCTGCCTGACTCTTGGACACGACGCTAAATCAGAAAGGGCCCTTCTAATCAGTCCAGGGGCGCCCTTAATCACTACTGGTTGAATATTCATTAGCCCGGGTGAGTGCGGCTCACTGTACATACAATTACATGTTATTGATGTGAATGAAATGAATTGCTTTTGTTTCAACAAAGGCAAATGTTCTAAATCAGTTCAGTATTATGGGTAAAGGTAAATTTTGATTAGAAATACATCAATGCCTAGACATATATATCTATATGTAGATGCATAGACACACAATTTAAAAGGTGTTAGAGATGGCAGGAATTAGGGAGACTTTGGTCACATAGACAATAGCTAAGATAATAACCAAAATTTAAAATATTTATTTAGAAACAGTCTCTAAGCTCTAGTACAAATTTCCTTTCCTTTAAAGAAAATCGCTAGATGACATTCTTTTGGATGGTGTATGATTATTGGACAGAGAATTGGAGACCTGTGAGTTAGACCAGACTTTCTGCCAGTAATCTGTGTCACCAGGGGCAAATAATTTAACCTCTCAGCCCTGTCTCGCCTTATCTGTAATCTGCAAGGGACAGAAGAGTTATAACCTACCATGAAGTTTATTTTCAATCCAATTCTTCTCTAATGTGTGCGTAATCTCCTAAGTATTACTTTTTCCTTTGTATACTGTAAGAAACCCATTTATTCTTCTGTTAATAGTTAATAACCAAAATTTCAAGTCCATTCACTTAGAAACAGTCAATAAGCTCTATTGCAGACTTCCAATCAACTTCATGGTTGATTAGTAGGGATTTGTTAAGAAAGAAAAACCACTCTGTCTCAACCTTCTTCCCCTTTTCTCAAAGAAATATCATTTGTAGATACTCTTCTGACAAAGTCCTGTGTTAATTGTCATGGAAGATAGGGCAGAACCAGAAGCTCCTAGGTTGTACTTTCTAAGAGCGAAGTCTACCAGAGGGTAACAGATTCAGTTCACTAATCTAACTGCATCCTGTTAGGAGTTAAAGCAAATGCACTACACAACTAATGGAGAGCACCATACATAGACCACCAAGTAAAGAGATGCACTCCAGAGATGTGAGAAATGGAATGTATGATACTATTAGATCAGCAGGCATCATACTCCTATAAGTTTTGAAAGAGAAAGCATGGGGTTTTTTAACTCTCTGGGAATAAGCTTGGAAAGTATATAAATAAAAATTTAAAATACATTATTTAAGTAAATATAAACTACAATAGAAATAAATGGAGGCAACAATGGAAAATCACAAGCAGTAGGTGAAAATTATTAAGACAATAGTATCAGGGTTGGGCATAGTCTATTCCCAGTACTGAAGAAAAAAGAAAAAAAAAAAGACTAAATCAAAAAAGACTATAGTCTGAATTAAAGAAATCATGTTACCAAAGTGCTTAACTTATGCTTAAGTAGCAATCTTTTAATAAATGCTTGGTTTCTCTTCAACTGCTTTTGTAATATTTTGCACAATGATAATATTTTAGTAGAAGGGAGATATATATTACTTTAGCTAGGGATACCCAAAAATGGATTTATAACAGAAGTAGTTTGAACTGACTTATGGGGTAGGTGAAATTTAGATAAGAAAAATATTGAGTCAGAAATTTACTTCAGATTCCCCAAAAAAATGTGGGGTGAAAAGTCAACAAGGTGGAATGCCAGGAACACACAGAGGTCTGGCATTTCCCACCACAGAGTCTAGGGAGTCCAACAAATCAGCCTTGGTCACCATTTATGTCACCGTTCGCACAGCCTCTTGGAGCCTCTACTGGATGTGCGTGTCACAAATCTCCGTGCTATTGTGTCTCCCCATTTTCTCTTCAGCCAGTTCCATAGGGTAACCCAAGGTCTTCTACTAACAAAGGTTCTACCAAGCTCATCTCACGTTTTCAAAGCCCACTTGCAAACTTTTCTAAAGCTGACTGGGTTCTTGCTTGTGTTCTTACACAATAGATGAAAGAATTTTAGTGAGAGACTAGAGTCCTGTCTTCCTGGGACCTAATCACTGTGGCTGACTGTTTCTTGCAAATGCTTCAGTCCAATCAGAACAAGACTGAACATCTGCACTATACCTTAATACCCTTGAAGTCATCCCACTGAAGCTCGCATGAATAATAATACATAAAACAATAATGACACAAGATTATGCCCTGAGTGCTTTCCTACAAATAGAATACGGAAATTTTAGAAATTCAGTCCTCAGGGTTAACCCTTTATGGTCAGTACTATACTCATCTTCATTTCATAACTGAAGACACTGAGCCACAGAGACTGATCTTCCCCAAGGTCCCCAAACTCTTGTGAGTCAGAGACCTCATAAGCAAGAAAGCTTTGCAAAACCCAAATACAAATAGTATTGCATCAATCTCAAAACAGGTTTTCACCTCTTGTTCTTCATGACTGGGAGTCCTCATCCCACTGAGACAACTAGTGGGGTTACCACACCTCCAGTAGTGGTTTTCATGACTCACTAACTTAACACTCAATAGTGCTTCAGGGTAGCTCTATACTGAATCCTGAACATGACATACAGTTGCCAACAAGAAAGCTGACCTTTCTTATTTCTGTCAGTCTTAAGGCAATCAAGTTGTTCTCCCCATCTTCCTCCCTTTTCTCCAACCCTATGCTTGCAAACCAGCTCCCCTCTTAAACTTTCCACCTTAGCAAATGTCACTAGAGTTAGGCAATACCACAGTTCAAAAATTATTAAAAGATGTTTTCCCTCACATTTATTCTCTATACACATGTCGGAGTGAAACACTGAACTCTGACATGTGACTCCCCTGCTCAAAATCCAATATTCCCTCTTCTCTATGGGATGAAATCAAACCTCACAAAAACTGCAAGATTTTTTAAGGTTTTAATCCCAACCTCAACCAGAATTTTGTCTAACTTCAAACTCCATAGTCTAGCTGCTGGGAACTCCATGTAATGTGCAGAAAACCAAATTTGTTCTTAGCTCTACCCTTTAGCTTCCCCTTCTAGCCTGCCATTCATTCTCCCACCTGTCCCTGACCTCATCCTTTAGGACTCTCACACCATTAGCATTCCTCTTTTATCTAGTTTGCGTCTTTTACCAGTACCTGTTTGTAGCACATGACAATTACATTCATCCTGAGAAATTTCTCTATGTACATAACACATCTTAGCTGGTCTTTCATCCCTTTCTGTTGCTCTTCTTCCTTCCTCCATCTCTTGGTCCCTTTACCTTTTGTAAAGATCTGTCCATCAATTTTCTATTGCAATTTATTTTGCTCTTTATTTATATTTTGACTTTTTACATAAGAGAAACCATGCAACATTTAAGCTTGTGTGTGTGATTTATTTCACTTAACATTGTTGTCTCAATAATTGCATCCATTTTCCTACAAATGACTCAAGTTTATTCTTCTTTGTGGCAGAGTAGTATTTTATTGCATATTAATATCACACTTTCTTTGTCCATTCATCTATTATGGGCATGTAGGTGATTTTCAAGATTAACTATTATTAATTATGCTGTTATACACACGAGTATGCATACATCATCCATTCAACCCCATTATTCCCCTTTTAGGTATCTTCCCAAAAGAGTTCCCATCATATTGCCATGATGCACACATCAGCCTTCCTCTTGACACCTCTACAACACCAGCCCCACACTTCCCCGGACAGACCCACTGCCTTTTTGTACATGGCCCTGTTGCAGAAGCTGTGATGTTTTGCTCTAAGCTGTCTCTCGTCCTGCTGTAATGTGCATTGTGTTTTCATCTTCAACTTCAAACCCAATCCCTTTTGAGAACTCTTATTTGGCACCCAGAGATCATATGTGGAATGAATGAATTGTAATTTCTAGAGCTTGAAATTTTGACTAACATCTTCATTAAAATGTATCTTTGAAATAAAAATAATACAAATGATAGCCGTGTGTGACCTGGATAAACACCATAATAAAGGAAAATAGTGTTTCTCAATCCATACACCAATTATTTTATGGCTTTTCCACACAGTACTTGGAAGAGAGACTTGTAGATCTAGTCCTAAATTCAGGATAAGAAATGTGAGTCCAACAGAAAAGCAGTTGTATAGAATTGTGTTCCTCCCAAACTAAATTTTCTCCAGGAGATTTATATTTAACTTAGCTTCTAAAATAATAATGTAATGTAGAATATTTTTAATGTAAATAATGTTGACTACAATAATATTTCAATTCATTCATTTCTTAATATGTCTCCAAAGTTAATATTTATGTTTTTCATAATACACATCATTTAAGGTACTAGATATGAGGGAATGTTAGTTAAAAATAACTATTTCTTTAGAAATATTTTTATCTCATGATCACTAGAATAAAAAAGTTGATTTGCAAAATATAGGCAGTAATTTTAAAATGTACATTTTAATCTCATTCTCAGGTGTCAACAGCTGTAGCCTCTGTAATGTTGCATAAGTAAGAAAAAAAATCTGTGTGTGTGTGTGTGTGTGTGTGTGTGTGTGTGTGTGCACGCATGCATGTGTGCCTGTGTGAGACATTTCTGGAATTTTCTAGAATATGTTCTCTCCAAGGACAATAGCTCTGTGATCAGCCATGTCTTGACTGAACACAGAGCTATTTTTCAAGCAGTAATATCTCTCATTTAAAATAGCTGAATGATTACTGTCCTTAAATAATGTCACAGTAATAAAAGAATTAGAATCGAAACTTGACACTGTTCATGCTAATATTTTACGCTCCGAATTTTTCCACAGTATGAAATCAAGTTGCACATCCTCAGAGAGATGCATATGCCATATTGCCATGCACAGTAGATCAAACTAATATAGTAAAAATTTTAAATGGAAACCTTCTAAGGAATTTTAAATGCACAAAGCTACATCTGCAAGATATTTAACTATTGTGCTTTCACTAAAAACTAATGAGATTTAAATTTAGCTTGAAAGATAGAGCAACGAAAGTTTGAAATGCATGCTATATTTATATCCTAGGTTTGTCCCTCGGGACTCCGCACAGCCTGGTTTGGACAAAATATTTCAAGTGCAGGACAATGGTGGGTGGGGTGAGATATTCTAACTTCACTCTTCTGTTCACCAATGATCTCAGCAAAATTCTATATGCTTTTTAAACAATGTATTAGATATCTTGGTTTCTCTGTAATGCATACATAAAAGGGGAAATTAAAGAGCACAGTGCCAGTGTGCTACTCTGTTCTGACATGAATGGTTCACATAGAATCTGTTAGATACAAAACATTGCTGGCAAGATAAGTGTAATTGGCAAACTAACAACTGCTTCAGCCCCGCACACCACCATGTAGGTCAAGAAATTCTGCCCCTGTGGTTTTATTCCATATGGCCACCAATAAAACCTCACATACATTTTGATGCATACTCTCAGGATCCTAGAAAACAAAAGAGCAAATTCTAAATTTTCGTGCTAAATTATGTTTCTATCTATTTTTAGAAAGGAGTGTTAACTGTTAATTATTCCCCCTCGCTACACAGCATTTTCTTTATTCTTGGAGGCAACAACTCAAAACTGAAGTCATTTCTTTTGGAGAATTCCTATAATTGCAACCAAACACTAAAGAACACACAGGCTCACCAGCAAAGCCACCGGAATATTCAGCTGCACTATTATTTCTTTGGCAGCTTGTGTTTAATAATTTAATTCAATTCCAGTAGCGCAGCACATAACAACACCTATTTTTTGAAGCAGTAAACTGTGTGCCTGTGACATGGATGTCATAATGGAGTATGAGTTTGCATGCTGAGGTGTCATTTTCATAAAACAGCGTTTTCACTAGGGGCACACAATGAAAAATCAGTTTTTAGATCTGATATTGAACAGTCATCAGCTATTAATTCATTATAATGCTATTTTTCTATCTAGGCAATTTATGATTTGTCAGAAATACAGAGACAATTTATATTTTCTTAAAGACTGTTAAACAGGAGCACTAGAATTTAAAAGCTACTAAAATAGCCAATAATGACCATTTTCAGGCAAAGCATCCTGTGAAATATTCACAGGCAAAAGTGTTTTCTGTTGTTGATATTTCCAAGACAAGACAATGAAGCCACAGGTAGTGAAAATAAAATATGTTCTTTAATGTTATCTTTTGGCCTGTTTCTGTTCAATATAAAAACTCTATCTACAGTCCTAATCCCATGTTTCATTTACTTATTGATTTATTAAAGCTTAATCTTGTTCTATCATAAGTAGAGCAAGCCATATAGTAATCACCTAACAGAAAGATTCATTTTAATCTTCTTTAGGCAAAACAGCACATGGACTGGTGGGATTTCTAAAGCAGTTTGTAATGCCAGCATCTGCACTAGACCCTTCCATGGTGATGACTTCAGTGGCACCTGCAGGATGGTTCCTGCCTGCACCCAGCCACACTGGCTTCTGTGCACCTCCATACACTTGACCATGTGACCACCATTCCTGGCTATTTCTCAGCTTCCACTTGCTGCTTCTCCCTGCTGTAAACATTTCCTGGAGGTGCGTGACAACCACCCGCCCTTGAACTCCACTGGAAGCTGACCCAAATTCCCAACCTTGCCAAGGTAACAACAGCAAATATATCCATACTGCAGAGGCAGTTGTGGAAGAGTGGTAGTAGACAGGGGCATGAAACACAACTTTCTTCCCAAATGAATCCAGTGTGCACTACTGTGACATTTGCTGCTGAGCAGTGGTGTCTTTTAAAGCACCTAACAACCAGCAATTGTGGTTTTATTTTGTTTGTTTTAATTATTCACATATGCTTTGCCAGTATGATAGAGTGAATCCCCTGGTTTTTTTTTTTTTTTAAATGCTAAGCTTGTATCTGGAAGAACTGCCCATTTGCTTAGATAGTAATTGTCCCAACTTTGATGTCCCTGACTCTGCACATCTGTTTCTGCTCTTCTACCAGACACCCTCATGAATTTATCACCCCTGCATATGCTCTTGAGCTGGGGCTGCTTTAGTGGCAAAGTACAACTGTAAATTCCACTGCTGTAATAAGTTTGTGAGCAGAAAAAGAACAGGCTTGGTAGCCACGATTTGTTATGTCTGTCCCCCAAAACATATTGTGGAGGTTATCTGAGAAATCATTCTTAGATTTCCCCGTAAAATAAAATATATATTATCTGACCAGTTCAGGTTTACACAATGGTGAGGTAGTGACATAGCAGTATTTTATTTTCTGATCTTGTAACTCACTCCAGCCAGTGCTTCTTCAGTTACATGGTTTATATTGTGTTGTCGTCAGGGAGATTTTTAAAAATTACTTTGTACCTGAAAGTGTTGGTCCCTTTTTCCTGTACCCCCTGGCTTCTTTAAAGTAACAGAATCAAACCTCACTTCTATTTGGGCGGCAATTTTCTTCTTGCTAAATTCAGGTAAAACCATAGCAATCTTTCAAAACTTTGTTGAGAAGCTAAAGACAACTTAACATAATAGTGATTAGTGTGCTTTATAAAATGTATCTACATCAATATGCATGATGCAGAGCTCATCCCACCTTTTTTGTATATAGTGCAAATTGAAGAGCACTAATTAATCCATGGCTGAGATGAATTCATGTTAGAATTAAACACTCAAGAACACTCATAGATACATTGGTAAGCGGATCATAAATATCGACATAAAGAAAGATAGAAAAAAGACAGATGGATATATAGGTACTATATTCTCATGGTTGTGGGCTGGGGAGCTAGCTCAGTGGTCTAAAGTGCCTGCTTATGCAAGCTTAGGCAAAGTGCAGGGACAATGATTCCATCTCTAGCACCACATGCTGTGCCAGCCCCGCCCGCAAGGTGGGCTGAGCCAGGCAACCCCCGCCCCCCCCAAAAAAAGAATGTTTTTGTTGTATTTTATCAAAGAGCAGCTCTTTCACAATATTTTGCATAACCAAACTAACTCTGGTATCTCAGAGGCTATGACATTGTCCTTGCCCTGGGCAGGATCCTTCATCTAACTTAAGTAGGAATAATACTGGCACTGAGATCTTATTATATGTTACAAATAAATTCCGTTAAAGCAAATTACATTTGATAGGGTATCTATTGAATAAATTATGTCCCCTGAGTTCTTAAATTTTTAAATCTTTGACATGTTTAATTTTTAAATGTATTTCCTTTGTAGTATAAGCTTATAGGCTCAGGGTTGGTTCCATAAGGCAACATTTATCACTAAGGACAAACAGTGAAATCATATAATCTTTGGATCCTCAGTACCAAAAATATAAAATGAAAAATTACTACTCCCCACTCCTATTGTCCAGAGGTCACTACTGTTATGTTTATTTTCTGGATGCTTCTTCTGTTTCAAAGGTATTTTAAATGTGAATTCAAGTAAAGCTATATTATCATTTTACAAAAAGTAATATCTTATGTCCTTCATTTGTATGTTTAATTATATCGTGGACACCTTTTCATGTTAGTACCTGCAGATAGATTTACATTGCCTATTTAATAATTGAATCATGCTATATCCAAACAATCTATCAACTGTTTAATGTTTTACTACCTCAAAAAATGCTATAACCATTATATAACCACCATGTGAGTCTCTCAGAGGACAACAATCTATATGACAGATTTCTAAAATTACATTTGTAAATCAAAGGGTATGTATGTTTTTAATTTTATAGGCACTTTTAAATTGCCATGTAAAGGGTTTGCTCTCATTCAGATTTCCCTGAGACATTTTTTTTACCACCTGTTTGTTCAAATACTAGTGAGTGCTCAGTATCTTCAAACTTCCACACTTATTTATTTCACTGATAAAACCAGAAATCCATTGTTACCTATTAAATGTTCGTGATCTGGGATGAAACGTCTTGTTATTGTCTGTAGCTTCTTTATTATTTTTCAGTGAATTGCTTCTCCTTTCCCAGTAACAATTGACTTCACTTTTTCATCATTGATAGCAGCAGCTCCAATTTTAATTCTGTTGACATTTGGAGATATACTATCAATAGATGATAGATAGATAGATAGATAGATAGATAGATAGATAGATAGATAGCAGCATAGGTACATTGATAGGTAGATCATGAATATAGACAGAAAGAAAGATAGAAAAAAGATAGATGGATATATAGATACTATTTTCTCATGGTTGGTTTTTTTAATGCAGTTATTGATGTTATTCCCAGGCAGAATTTTTTATTATTAAGTATTAAGTAATCAAAG
>NW_004524820.1:41827-50313 GCF_000260255.1 Octodon degus | reverse complement strand
TTCCTGCTGAGAAAAATCCTTCCCACACTGATTGTAAAAATATTCTACTCTTTTTTCTAATAGTCTCAGGGAGTATTTTTTTAACCTTTGGATCTCAAATTGATTTGCTAAGAATTTCACCAAGTGCCTCAATACATGGTCTTATCAACCAGGCACAGTGTGGAATTTATTTTTTGTAAACAAAATATTACTTTTGCAAATAGTCTTACTAGTGCCTTCTCTCACGATAGCTTTTAAATGAGATAATACAGACCAAAGTGTTTTATAAATAACAAAGCAAAGGTTCTTTCTGCTACCAACAACACTGGTAAAATGTGCTAAAGCCACATGAATGTTGACATTTGAAGGTTCTGCTATGGAGAGCTATTTCAAAAATGATTGGGAACGTCTTCATAATGTGAGCTATACAGCTACCACAGAGAACTACTTTCAGTGTATAAATAACATTTAATCCTATTGTGTATAAATGTGACTTTAGTCTTCTATGCTCCAATAATCACAACTCAGTACAGACCATGCTGAACCTTACTCTGCATGTTACTTTAACAAAGTGTGATTATGCTTTAGATAACTTTAGTAGAAAAGCAGTCTTGATTTATTGATTTAAATCAAAGTCAGAGAGTTTTATTAAGAAGTCCTTTATTGCCAACTTAATGGAAAACTCTCCCACCAGGACTGACTTTTATATTCAATTCACTTAGTTTTTGGCATAATATAACCTGGAATGCTTAGAATAAGATTGGAAAATGAAACTGTCATATTGTACTTATTGTTCTTCTTATCGAACAACATCCACATTCATCTTCTATGTGTGACCTTGCTATAGGTGCTCCATGGAGATCAGGACAGCCATGTAACTGTCCTCATAGGCACCTGCTCTCTGGTAAGGCCCGATATAGCTGTGCAGGGCCCTCAAGAACAAGGGACACTTCATGTATGGTGCTGTACAAAAAGCAGCTAGTGCAGGGTCCAACTTATAACTGTGAGGTCTTTAAATCTCCTATAAATATCAGCGGTCCCAAAGGGCAGCTTCCCAGTTGACTGTGAATCACAACTGTGGCTTGTTTGACATGCGCAATAATTTTTAAAATTTTGTTTAGCTCTCAACACTCAGAGATTTTACACTAAAATATATTAAAGTTTCAGTCTTACCTTGATAAACATGTAAAGATCTGATAACACCAAGATCTCCTATTACAGCTTCATGGCAAATTAGCCATTTTAGCAAATTAGCCATTTTAGCAAATTAGCCCATTTACCTTTTAAATTGGCAGTGCAGAAAAAGGAATGTCTCTACGTAGTTGGTAAGAATATAGATGGGTGAGACCACTGTGAAAATCAGTGTGGAGATTCCTCAAAAAAGTAGATCTAGAGGTTCCATTGGACCCAGCTATTCCCTTTCTTGGTTTATTCCCGAAAGCATCATATCCATGTTTATAGTGGCATAGTTTATATTAACTAAATCTTGGAAATAACCCAAATGCCCATCAATCAATTAATGGATTAAAATGATGGTGTACTACTGAGCCATAAAGAAGGCTGAACTTCAGACATGTACAGATAAATGGATGGGCCTTGAGACTGTACTCTTTAGTGAAATAAGTCAGACACACATGATAAATATCACATTATCTGTCTCGTGTGAGAAACTTAAAGTGCAAATAAGAAGCAAAAGGTACAATAGATACGTGAAAGAGGAAGAATTCGTTCAAAAGGAAATGTCAATTCGGGAAGGAAGGGAGAGGGAAAAGAAAAAAATGAGAAAAGAAGGATGAAATGTAAACACAGCTTTTTAAATAAAGAGGGGAAGAGAGTTTGAAGGGAGAAGGGGGGGATGGGAGCAAAAAGGAACCAAGGTTTGTCATGTAAAGATTCCCTGTGAAAAATGAGACCATTGTGTAAGTCTACATCATGCCAATAACTTAATAATAAAGAAATCATAGAGTGACAGTGTGTGTAGCCCTTGCAGCCTGTCCCGCATCGACTGTGTGGCCTGCTTTTCACTTCTGCTCCCTGCCTGCTCCCTGTAGGCATTTGTAAGTGTCGAGGTCAGGATTTGTGCTGGACAGTATGGCCTGAAGAAGGAGGAGACAGTGATGTGTGCTGAAGCACAGATTAAAATGCATGCATTGAATCACTTTACAGCAAAATATCAAGTTAAAGGGTCTTGACTGAAGGGCTCCCACTGCTTAGAAGAACTCAATGTTTTCTTGCTTTACCTTGGTCTTATCCATCCAGTAGAAAAGTATGAAGATGAAATATAGGAAGTAAAGCCATGCTGTTATATTGAGCTGTGGGGGACTCAGGTCAATAATTTCTGACATTGCCAGTTAAACAGAAGACCCAAGGCTATTATGGTCTACTGGACTCTTTTAGAATATTTTGATGAGTTTACACACCTATAATATTCAATAACGGAACTTAGAAAAAATGGGGTATACCGATGAATGTCCATTTTGTATCTGTGTATTCAAAGTGGTTAGGATAGATATATTGTTGCATTCTCTTAATGAATAGAATGATTTGTTCTAATGGTGTTTGTAAATAGGATCTCAAGTCCACATCTTGTACAGCAATCAACCACTAACCATATATGCAGTATGTTATTTGTTGAAACTGTACTTCCGATTTGATTTGAAACTGTCTCATTGCTATTTATCAATAAAATTTTGGGGAAAAAGAAGAACTCAATGTTCTATACAAAAACAACATAAAGGAACATAAGAAAAAGTACTTCTGATTGTCACCCCTTTCCCTTGGTGTTAAGATCTTTGCCAAGGACAGTACATATGGAGAGTAGGGCACAAGGAAGAATTTTGCCAGAGATTCTCCTGTTACTGTAAGTCTAGGACGGAACTGAATCGTGACACAGTCCTACGAAGGCCTTCCGCTGCTTTACAGGAGTGCTGCTGCTAGTGCGGCCTTTCTTTTACTGCCCAGAGACAAAGATGCTTGCTTTTTACAGGCTTTCATTCACCAGTCATCGAAGTGGGTTATCCCTCAGCATGACGTCAGTCCAAGTAGTGTCTTCCGAAGGCAATTCCAGAACAGCGAGTCCTGGGGAGCTGTTGGCTCTGAGCATTTGCTCCCCGCTAGGGTGATAGATAGCTAAGGACTAGAGGGAGACCTGTGAGATACTCCAAAGCGCCCTCTGCAGACATCTTTTAGGAGCCCTTTCCAGATCAATCCTGTTTTTAATAATCTCTCTTTCCTGATATTTACGTATTTCTTTACTCTCACTTTGTTCTTCTGTACTCTTAACATTACCTAAAATGTTACGGGCTTTTCTCATTTGTGTTATTTGTGACATCTCTTCTACTAGGACCTCAGGTTCTTGAGGAAACCAATTTCTGCCCTTTAAAATTCTGATACTCCCCAGTAACTACACTGAGCATAATGAACGGATGATTCCTTTGACCTTGGCAACGGAGCAGAACTTTGGTTAGGAAAGTTTATGCCGTTAGGAAGACAATTAGGATAGGTTATAAGTGGCTTCATGATTTCAAATTGCTGCAAGAGTGCTCAGTAACTTATTCTCCTAACAAAAGGAGAAGCATTAAAAATGAAGGCACATGAGGCTTGAATAGAATAAGTCACCATATCCTAAATCTACAGAGAGAAATACCTTCATGGAAATCAGATCAGATCTTTCAATAATGTAGAAGCTAGAAATCTGAGGCATGAGAGGACACTAGCAGGTGTCTTCACAGCTGTACAGCTGAAATCTTTAAGTTCCGTGTTGCCTGAAAGCATCAGATACTGTTACACTTGGGCCAATTTTTAAGGGGGGTCTCAATCTTACTTTATAGATTTTTGACAGTCTGGATGGAAGCATATATATTCTCATGTTTTGTCCTCGATGTACTACACTGACTTGCAAATATTTTCTTTTCTGCTCCTTTTCTTTTTTCCTTTTCTCATTCCAAGACACATGCTGTTCATATGTGAATGCCTTGATTGGCATGGAAGAATGTAAACCATCTGAGGAATTTTATTTCTTCCATCTTAGATAAATAAACAATTTTTCTCAGTTGTTATATGTCATACTCTTTAAATTGTGAAGGCATTTTAGAATTCACATGCATATCCAAACTTGGTAACAATCGGCATTTATGATAAAGCCTCCTCTTTAATTGTAACGGCTTCATCATTAAGCAAAATGGATTTGTTTTACCTTGGCAATTCTAATAAATGTATAGCTTAATAACATCTCTTAAAATCTTTTCAGTCACTCCTAATATTCCCATACATTCCACATTTTTTTCAAGAGACAAAAAGTGCTATTTTTTATGTAAAAGGGATCAATTTGTCAAGAACATGTAATCACTATAAATAGGTACATATCATAGAGGTCACCTATTTTCTGAAGCAAACATTGACTAAGTCAAAGGAGAAAATGTAATTCTTAATAATAGCTAGAAACTTAAATACTCCACAGTTAACACTGGTGAGAAATTCTACACAGGTCACCAACAAAACAAAAAACTAAACAACGTACCAATGAAACCTCAGGAAAACATGCAGAAAAATATACCAGAGAACAGCACAATACCCATTATTTTAAGCACACGTGGTTAAAGCAAAGCTTTCTATAATTTATTATATTTTTCTAGTATTTTAGGGAAGAGTCTACAGGGTGTACAGGGTCTCACTGCACAGATCAGACTCTAGTGATCCATCTGTTTAGAGCCTTCCAAGAGCTGGGATTACAGGTACGCACCACCATGCCCAGTCTCAATAGCTTTCTCAACACGTGGGGCCAGCATAGAAGGCCCAGGGATTGAATTCCCAGCCCCTGTACCTGCTTGCAGGCACTTTAATCCACTGAGTAATTTGGCCAGCCTTGGATTATATTTTTGATCAGGCCAAAACTTTCAGATAATTTTAAAAGATATAAATCTCATGAATGATATTCTAAAACAAAAAAGAAAATTCAAGCTAGAAATAAATGTAATATAAAAATATTGGAAAATTAACAGACACTATCAACCAGTGGGTCAAAATAGAAATTACAGGTAAAATGAAAACAAAGACAAGTGACAAGAAAAACAAACATCAACATACATTTCACCAGACCCAGCCCAAGCCCAGGCCAGGCAAGTGTGTGGGAGAGCTTCCACATTCCCCTGCTCCCACTGGATCCCTCCGGACCCAGTCCAAGCCTGGCATGTGAGTTAGACTTTCAGCTGTGCTCTCAGAAACCCTCCGACCCCCTCCAGAACAAGCTCAGGCCCTGAATGTGAGTGAGAACTTCTGCTGCACTCTCCAGACCCCTCCAGAGACAGCCCAAGCCCAGGCCCTGAGAGTGGGTGGGAGAGCTTCTATGCTCCCCTTTGCCTGCTGGATCCCTCCAAAGGCAGCCCAGGCCCACTTGTGAGTGAGTTATTCTGTCCTGCTATCTGGACCCCTCCAGACTCAGCCTAGGCTGGCATACAGGCCTGGTGTGAAGCTCTGCAGCTGAAGTCCCTGCACAGAGGCAAAGGGTCAGAACCACCCAACTAATCCAGGAGCAGAACATCTTGCCAGAGGGGCACAACAGGTTCGCTTCCAAGGGCTGCAGCAGGAAGAAGCTGAGCACAGCAGCCAGAACCAAGCCAGGTGTGACTGGATGAATTCAAACTTGGTACATCTGCAACGAGTAAGCTTAATCAGTTTGCTAGACTGAGATCTATAAAAGCATCCTTCCTCTTTCTCTCTTGACTGAGAGAGGGGACAAATGGTGACTGGGGTGAACTAGTCAGCATGGAAAACAACAGGTTCATCAAAGGGAGGCAATCAGACAGAACTTAGTAGAACTAACTTGGATGCAAAGAAGATTATGGGACCACAGAGGAAAGAGATCAATGATGTACACTGTGCCTAAAGAGAGTCACATGGAGAGAAAACATTCTCTCAGGCTTTCACAGAGAGCAAATTGGTCAAGCAATGGCCATAACTCACCCACATGGATGAAACTGACAAAGGATATACAAACTGCAGTGCAGGGTTTCAGGATAAATCCTGAGGGGATTTGAATGACCTAATCAGATATAAAAGCTACATTTCTTGTTATATAGGTCCTGCTGGATCCCTCCAAAGGCAGCCCAGGCCCACTTGTGAGTGAGTTATTCTGTCCTGTCTTGGTCTTGACCATCCAGCAAAAAAAAGTATAAAAATGAAGTATAAAAAGTAAAGCCATAGTAATATGCTGAGCTGTAAAAGGCTCAAGTCAACAACTTCTGACAGGGGGCTGGGGAGATGGCTCAGTGGAATAAGCACTTCCCTGACAAGCACAAGGGCCTGAGTTCAATCCCCGGTTCTAAAAAAAAAAAAAAAAAAAAAAAAAAAAAAAAAAAAAAAAAAAAAAAAAACCTTCTGACACTGCCAGTCCCATGTATAACGCACTACTGTTATGGACTGCTAGATTATATTGGAATATTTTGCTGAATTCATGCACCTATAATATTTAAATGACATTGGAATAACCTTCTCTGGCAAAACTAAACGAAGAAAAGGGGATACAAATGAATGACCATTTTATGTCTGTATATTCAAAATAGTTAGGATACATATACAGCTACCTTCTTTTAATTCAATGAAAAGAAAGATTTCTTCTAATAGTGTTTGTAAACAGGATATCATGTCTGCATCTTGTACAATGAATAACCACTAAGAAAACGATATGTAATGTATTAATAATTGAAACTGTCCTATTAATTGGATTTGAAACTGTCTCATTGCTATTTGTTTCTCAATAAAATTATTCAAAAAATACAAATTCCCAATTTAATATCTGCTTAGCTATATAGACACGATGATTGCTCTTACTGTCTAAAATACAAATCAACTAGTTACAAAACTTTATCAACTGCTAAATATCATTGCCCATTGTTAGTGTTTCTTATTGTAGTTCTGTAATGCAAAACAGTAACTGACTTAATCACACAATTTCTCTTGGGTAAGAATGTCAGTAGGTGCTAAGGTTATAACTGCACCAAAGCTCTACACCAAAGGTCAGAGGACAGGGCCATACAAACTGACAAAGAGAAGGAGCAAAATACAATTCAGACCCTGAACCTACCCAGAACAAATGCAGAACACACTGGCACAGAAAAAATTGGGAATCACACAGCTGAAATGTCTGAATTAATAGCATCTCAAGTAAAGAAATAACTGCAGAGAGGTACAGAGGAACTATATCAGAAATGAAATCTGATATAAAAAAGAAAATTTTTAGTTAATAGCGTCTGAAGTAAAGAGTCAATTGCAGAAACATATAGAGGAAATCAGATCAAATTTATCACTGAAGTAAAAAAGAAAGGATAACTACAATGAAAGAATTAATAACTGCTTCTCAAGAAGACACTGATAAAAAGTAGAAGAGATTACAAAAGCAATGGAATCCTTGAAAGAAATAGATATTATGAAATAGAGTTAAAGAGATACAGAGGAACTTAAAGTCTCAAAAACAAGCTTCAAAAAATGTTTGAGTGAAAGTGAAGATAGAGTTTCAGATCTTGAAGACACCACTGCAGCTAGTGAAAAGGTAAGAAAAAATAACTTAAAAATAGCTAGGATGCAGAAAAAATAATTCATCACCTGCAAGACAATGCAAAGATGAATAACGTAAGATTAATAGGAATCAATAACAAAGAAGTCAATATAAATGATATAAAAAGAATGTGGGGAGAAGTAATAGCAGAAAACTTCCCAAATATGGAGAAACAATCTGACACTCAGGTAACCAAGCCATACAGAACTGCAAAGAACATCAACCCAATTAAAAACACAGCAAGACATATAATAGTCAGATCCCAGAAATCCATCACAAGAAATATAAACTGAAAGCGGCTAAAGAAAAGAAACAGATTACATTTAAAGGAAAACCCATGAGAATAATGGCAGATTTCTCTTTACAAACCATGAAGGCAAAAAGAGCATGGAGCAGAGTAGTTCAAGTCCTCTATGAAAACAAATTCCAGCCTAGACTACTATACCCTGCAAAACTCTCTTTCAAGTTTGTTGAAGTGAAATACTTCCATGACAAAGAAAAACTAAGGAATTTCATGATGACAAAGCCAACCCTACACAGGCTACTAAAAGATGTTCTTGAAAGAGATCACAATGATCAGAAATCTATGAATGAGAACAGAAGGAATGAACTAATTAGGGCAAGCAAATAAACACAGGAGAAAAAGGACTAAACAACAGCAGGTAAATAACATGTCAATCATGAAAATTATAGCCATCAATGTAAATGGACTCAATTCACCAATTAAGAGAAATAGACTGGCACAGTGGATTAGTAACAAAAATCTGCTGTATACAAGAAACACACTTAACTCAAGAAGAAATTCATAGGCTGAAAGTCAAAGGATGGAAAACAATACTACATGCCCCCGCACCTCAGAAAAAAGCAGGGGTAGCAATCCTGTTCTCAGATAGTCTCAACATCAAACCAAGAATGACCAAATAAAATGAAGGTCACTATATGTTAGCTAGGGGAA
>NW_004524820.1:38908-39752 GCF_000260255.1 Octodon degus | reverse complement strand
AAAAAACTCCACCAAGAAACTACTAAAATTGTAACACAAATTCAGCAGCATAGCAGGTTACAAAGTCCCAAAAGTCAATAGCATTCCTATACATAAATAACAAACACACTGAGAAAGACATTAGAGAAGCAATACCTTTTACAGTAGTACCATGGAAAATTAAATACCTTGGAATTAATCTAAATTATGAAGTCAAAGATCTTTTCAAGGAAAATTACAATACTGTGAAAAATGAGATTGTAGAGGATTTCAGAAAGTAGAAAGATATTCCCTGTTCATGGATAGGAAAAACCAACATTGTGAAGATGGCCATACTCTCAAAATTGTTGTACAGATTTAATGCAATCACTACCTAATATCACCATCATGCCTCACAGACCTAGAGAAATCATTCCTAAAATTTATTTGGAACCAGAAAAGAACTAGAATAGTGAAAGCAATCCTGGGCAACAAAGACAAGGCAGGAGGCATTACAATTCCTGAGTTGAAATTATACTACAAAGCTATTGTGATAAAATTAGCATGGTATTCACAAAAAAAGACCAGATAATAGATTAGATGATGCAGAAGCCACTGCAAACACACTCAACCACCTTATCTTCTTTTTTTTTTGTGTATGTGCATCTTTTTTTTCAGTACCAAGGATTGAACTCAGGCATTGTGCTTGACAGGTAAGCGCTTATTCTACTGAGCCATCTTCACGGAAGAATTTTTTTTTCTTTGGGTAACCAGCTGTTTAACTCAGGCCCTTACACTTGCCAGACACTCACTTATTCAACTGACCCATCCCCCAAGCATCACTCACCTTATCTTCAACAAAGGGGCCAAATATGCCTACTGGAAG
>NW_004524820.1:38347-38808 GCF_000260255.1 Octodon degus | reverse complement strand
ATTGAAAAGGAAGTAAATCTCCCAAAATCATTCCAGGAGGCAAATATTATACTGATAACAAAACCAGGGAAAGACACAACTATAAAAGAGAACTACAGGCCAATCTCCCTCATGAATATAGCTTCAAAAATCCTTAATAAAATTCTAGCAAATACAATACAGCAAATCATCAAGAAGATCATACACCATGACCAGGTAGGATTCATCCCAGGGATGCAAAGATGATTCAATATATGCAAATCTATAAAGGTAATACACTATATCAATAGAGCCAAATATAAAAACCACATGATCATCTCAATTGATGCATGAAAAGGCTTTTGACAAAGTCCAACACTCATTCATGTTCAAAGTCCTGCAGAAAATTGGAATGCATGGGCTCTACTTCAATGTGATGAAAGCCATCTATGACAACCCTATGGCTAACACAATTCTAAATGGGGAAGACTGAAATCATTTAC
>NW_004524820.1:35012-35553 GCF_000260255.1 Octodon degus | reverse complement strand
AAAATACCAGTTCCATGTTATGTCTAAGATGTTTGATATTCAGTGGTTGGAGAGATGGCTCAGTGGAATAAGTGCTTCCCTGGCAAGAGCAAAGGCCTGAGTTCAATCCCTAGTTCTGCCAAAAAAAAAAAAAAAAGATGTTTGATATTCAGACAGATAGTGAGGTTAAGCTCAACTGCCTATGTTGTAGGATAAAAATACTAAGCTTCTCTTCTGAAGGGTTAACAACCTAAGTTTTCAGACCAAAAATTAGAGAAATAAAACAGCTGCAAACACAGCCACCATTTTGGTCCTAGCTTTTCAAGGTCAGTGAGGACTCAGGACATAGGTGAACCTACACTGTAACATCATGTAACTCAGTTATGTCCCAGATTTTGTGATCAGGCAGATTATGGGGCCACAGAGGAAAGTGATAGATGAAGTATAGTGTGCCTAAGGAGAGTCACATGGACAGAAAACATTCTCTCAGGCTTTCACAGAAAGCAAATTGCTCAAGCAATGGCCGTGACTCATCCACATGGCTGACACTCACAAAGGATCT
>NW_004524820.1:14631-16032 GCF_000260255.1 Octodon degus | reverse complement strand
CTGTAATTCCACTCTGGGAAGGCTGAGACAGGATCATGATGAGTCTGAGCTGTTTAGCGACACCCCACACCAAACAAACCAACAAACAAATAAACTATAGAAAAAAATTTTTAAACTCTCTTACAAAACTTATAGGTCAGCCCCCAAGTTCACCAAGGGAGTGAGAACTTCTCCTGCATTCTCAGGATTCCCCAAACCCAGCCCAAGCCCAGGGCCTGCAAGTGGATGGGAGAGCTTCCATGCTCCCCTGTGCCCTCTGGATGCCTCCAGAAGCAGCCCAGACCTGGCATAAAGACATGGGGTGAAACTCTCATGCTGAAGTCCCTGCAGAGACACTAGGGGCCAAAACCACAGAACTAATCCAGGAGCAGAACAGCCAATAGGTTCACTTCCAAGGGCTGCAGCAGGAAGGATCTGAGCACAATAGCTTGACCCAAGCAAGGCACAACTGGATGAACTCAAGTTTAATAGATCTGGACCCAAATTTCAGTAGGTTCTAAGGTCATAACTGCACCAAAGATCTACAACAAAGGTCAGAGGACAGTGCTATACAAAATGATAAAGAGAAGGAGGAAAATGCAATCTCAGGCCCCGAGCCCACACAGAACAAGTACAGAAGACATTGGCACAAAATAAATTGGGAATCACACAGTTGAAATCTCTGAATCAATAGCGTCTGAAATAAAGAAACAACTGAGGAAAGGTATAGAGGAACTCAGATCAGAAATAACCTCTGAAATGGAAAAAAAAGAAAACTCTGAATTAATAGCATCTGAAGTAAAGAATCAAATGCAGAAATGTATACAGAAAATTACATCAGAAATAACCTCTATAGTAAAAGACTTAATAACTACTTCTCAAGAAGACACTGATAAAAATATAGAGATTAGAAAAATGACAAATTCTGTGAATGAGTAATACAAGAAAGAAAAAGATCACATGAAGAAGGGTCAAAGAGATAGAGATGAACATAAAATCTCAATCACAAGCTTGCAAAACCTTTTGAGGGAAAGTGAAGACAGAGTTTCAGATCTTGAAGATGCTACAACAGTTAGTGAAAATGTAAGAAAAGATCTCTTAAAAAGAACTAGGATGCAGGAAAAAATAATTCATCACCTGAAAGACAATGCAAAGATGAACAACGTGAGACTAATAGGAATCAATAACAAAGAAGAAGTCAATACAAACGATATAAGAGGAACATGGACAGAAGTAATAGCAGAAAACTTCCCAAATATGAGGAAACAATCTGACATTCACGTAACTAAATCGTACAGAGTGCTGAATCACTTCAACCCAATTAAAAATACACCGAGACATATAATAGTCAAGATCCCAAAAATCCACCACAAAATGCTATACTAAAATCCTCTAGAGAAAAGAAACAGATCAAATTTAAAG
>NW_004524820.1:11769-13962 GCF_000260255.1 Octodon degus | reverse complement strand
TAACACTCATAAATATGTACACACCAAACAAGGGAGCACCAACTATATAAAGCAAATCTTAATGGACATGAAAAATCTAATATCCCAGAACACATTCTTAACAGGAAAACTTGACACCCATTACGCCAAAACCATAGGTCAACCAGACAAAAATAGCAAAGAAGTAGAAGAACTAAATCAGAGCTTGGAATAAATGGACTTAATGGACATATACAGAATGTTCAACCCAAACACAACTGAATACACATTTTTTTCAGCTGAACATGGGTCATTTTCTATAATAGATCATATACTAGTCAATAAGTCATGCTTAAGCACATGCAAGAAAACAGAAAATATCCCATGCATATTATCTGACCACAGTGCAATGAAGCTGGAAATAAATGAGAAAAGAAACCAGAAAATCTCCAAAAATACTTGGAAATTAAAAAATACTCTACTCAGCAAGCAAAGGGTCATGGGTGAAATTAAACAAGTAATTGAACAATACCTACAATTCAATGAAAATTCAAGTACAACATGTCAGAATTTATGGAATGCAATGAAAGCAATTCTCAGAGGGAAAATCATAGCTGTGATCTCACACATTAAGAAAATAGAGCGGGAACAGCTAAACACCCTAATAACGCACCTCCAAAATCTAGAAAACATGAGCAAACAAAACCCAAAGCCCAATGATGGGAAGAAATCATAAAGATTAGAGCAGATTAATTCAAATGAAATGAAGAAAACAGTTCAAGGAATTAAAGAATCTAAAACCTGGTTTCTTGAAAACTTCAATAAAATTGATAAGGCCCTAGGTAACCTCATCAAAAAGAGGAAAGAAAAAAGTCAAAATAAGCAATAAGGAATGGAAAAGACATAATTACCACAGACCCAGTGGAAATTCAGAAGATTATCAATAGCTACTTTGAGAATCTCTACTCTCACACAAAGAAGACACAGAAGTAATAGACAGATTCCTAGAAAGGTACATATTACTAAAACTGAATTAAGAAAATATAAAAAATCTCAATAACCTAATGACAGACAATGAAATATTAAATGTAACAAAAAAAAAACACCTTCCAACAAAGAAAAGTTCAGGTGTAGATGGATTCATAGCTGAATTATACAACAGATGTATGGAAGATATAAATCCTATACTCCTCAAAATCTTCAGTGAATTTGAAAAGGAAGTAATATTCCCAAAATCATTCCTGGAAGCAAGTATTATACTGATACCAAAACCAGGGAAAGATGCAACAACAAAAAAGAGAAATACAAACCAATCACACTCATGAACATAGATGCAAAAATCCTCAATAAAATCCTAGCAAATAAAATAAAGCAAATCATCAAGAACATTATAAACCAGACCAAGTAGGGTTCATCCCCAGGATGTGAGGATGTTTCAATATATGCAAATGTATAAAGGTAATACACTGCATCTATAGAGCCAAATCTAAAAACTACATGATCTGGGGCCTGCCCCTTAGCTCAGTTCTTTAAGTGGCTGCTTCAACAAAGCAGTCATGCTCAGGTTGCTGTGGTTCGATCCCCACAACTCAAGCCAGCCAAACCTGCCTTCAGGGCACTCAGAGCAAATAAATAAATAAATAAATAATAAAAACCTCATGATCATCTCAATTGATGCAGCAAAGGCTTTTAACAAAGCCCAACACCCATTCATGTTCAAAGTCCTACAGAATATTGGAAAAAATTGTCTCTACTTCAATCTGATAAAAGTCATCTATGACAACCCAACAGCTAACATAATTCTAAATGGGGAAAGGCTGAAATCATTTACTCAACATTCTGGTAAAAGACAAGGATGTCCTCTTTCACCACTCCTATTCAATATAGTTCTGGAGTCAATAGCTAGAGCCATTAGAAGAGAGAGAAATAAAAGGAATAAGAATAGACAAAGAAGAAGATAAATCATCATTATTTGCATTTGACATGATACTTTACTTGAAAGACCCATAAAACTCCACCAAGAAACTACTAAAATTGAAACACAAATTCAATAGCATAGCAGGGTACAAAGACAATACCCGAAAGTCAATAGCTTTTCTCAACACAGATAAGAAACACACTGAGAGGGATATTAGAGAAACAACACATTTTACAATAGTACCATGGAAAATGAATTACCTTGGAATTAATCTACCTAAAGAAGTCAAAATTCTTTTCAAGGAAAATTACAGTACT
>NW_004524820.1:9828-11371 GCF_000260255.1 Octodon degus | reverse complement strand
TACTCACTGGAAGAAAGATAGCCTATTTAACAAATGGTGCTGGAAAAACTGATTCTCTGAATGCTTAAAACTAAAACTTGACCCAAATCTATCACCACGCACTAAGCTAAAGTCAAAATGGATTAAAGATTTAAACATCAAAACAGAAACACTAAATTTCCCTGGAAGACAAATTAGGAGAAATTCTTGAAGACATAGGGGTAGGCAAAGAGTTCATGAACAAAAATCAAATCGCACGGGTAATACTTAAAAGGATTAACAACTGACCCTCCTCCTATTGAGGTTTCTGCACTTCAAAAGAAATTACCAACAAAGCAAAAAGAAAACCCACAAATTTGGAAAAAATATTCAGTAATAAACACTCAAAGGTCTTCTCTCTAGAATATATAAAGAACTAAAAAAACGTTAGGTCCTCAAAAAATTAAAGACCCAATCTAGAAATGGGCATCCGAGATCAAAACTCATTTCTCAGAGGAAAAAATTAAGGAAGCCAATAAATATATGTAAAAATGCTCCACATGACTAGCCATCCATGCAATCCAAATTAAAACAACACTCAGATACTATCTCACCAAAAAAAAATGGCTATCATAAAGAAATAATCCAACAACAAATGTTGGAGACTCTGAAGTGAAAAGGAACCCTTCTCCAGTGTACCTACATTTATAGCAGCACAATTTATGATAGCCAAATCTTGGAAACAACCAAGATGCCCGTCACCTGAGGAATGGATGAAAAAGATGTGGTATTTTTATACAATGAAGTATTACTCAGCTATACAGAATGATAAACTTGAAGCATTTACATTTAAGTAGGTGCCATTGTAGATATGCTCATAAGTGTAATAAACAAGATCCACATGTGTAAATATCCTATAGTCTCCCTAGTGTAAGAACTCAAAAGAAGAAATAAGAAGGGAAAGGTATTACACAATTAAAAGGAGAGCAAGAACTTGGAGATTAGACAACTAAGAGAGGGCAAGGAGAAATGCTAGGAAACATGACAGGGGCAAAGCCATACATTTATATGCAGAAGATATGTAAGGCAACAAGCCTAACAATCTTCAGCATGTTATTGAAACTAGAAGTTAATTGGTATGATTCTCACCCTGATTAACTATATATGCTGATACCTGTGAACTAAGCAATGGCACTGAAGAAAGCAATGTGTAATAGTAAGGTTATGTTGGAATGGCTGTCACTTTGGTCTTCCAAATAGGTACTTCTTGTCATAATATACCAATTACTGCCATACTGTCTCTCGAGTAAATGTTTGTTTAAAAAAATAAAATGGTAATAAATGAAAACAACATGAAAAGAAAGTCACAGGACTCTCCTGCTACTGTTCTGTATAAAGTTAGATTTCTAAATCTCTGTTTAAAAATAAGTAACTGTTTATTCCTAATTTTAAAAGTACTTTTGTATTTTTTTCTTCATATTTTGTAGGGACTCAAAGTTTAACATATCAGTACTTGATGGAAAATACCTATGCCTAAACTGTGTGATATTCAGACAGATAGTGAGGTTAAGCTCAACTGCATATG
>NW_004524820.1:7878-9143 GCF_000260255.1 Octodon degus | reverse complement strand
TTTTATCTGTATATTCAAAATAGGATTGATATAGAGCTGCATTCTCTTAATGCAGTGAAAAGAGAGACTTTTTTGAATGGTGTTTGTGGACAGTATATCATGTCTGCAACTTGTACAGTGAATAACCACTAAGATAGCAATATGCAATGTATTAATTTTATAAATTGTGCTAGTAATTGGTTTTGAAACAGTCTCATTGCTATGGTTCTCAATAAAATTATTATAAAAAAGAAATTTATAGATGACAGAAAAAATCTGTTAGATGTGTTTTGTTAACATAAAAATAAAGCAAGAAACTGTATTATGATTTAAAAATATAGTAAGGATCATGTGATGGAAATTGATAGGAGTTTATCAATAACCTATAAGTGGAGGTAACAGTGGTGTGAGCTAGTGTCATGCCAGCCAGCGTGATATGCTTTGGAAAAGAGTCAATTAATTTTTTTATTAATTTTATTGAGAAAAAATAGCAATGAGACAGTTTCAAAACAGGTTTGTAGGACAGTTACATTAATTAATGCATTGCATAGTGTTGTCTTCATAGTATAAGATGCAGACATGATATCTTGTCCAAACACTATTAGTATAAATCTTTGTACTCATTGAATTAGAGAAAGTAGCTGTATATCTATCCTATTTTGTATATACAGATCTAAAATGGTCCTCCATTTATATTTCCTTTTTTTGTTTAGTTTTGTCCTAGAAGGGATTTCCATTACCATTTAAATATTGTAAATGCATGAATTCAGCAAAATAATCCAATATAATCCAATAGTCGATAATAGTAATGGATTATCCGTAGGCCTGGCAATGTCAGAAGTTGTTGACTAATCCAATATAATCCAGTCATCCATGATAGCAATGGGCTATACGTAGCCCATGTCAATGTGAAATTTGTTGACTTGAGCCTTTTACAGCTCAGCATATTAAGATGGTTTCACTTTTTATACTTCATTTTTATACTTTTCTACTGGATGGGTAAGAACTAGATAAAGAAAACTTGGGACACCACTGAGTTGCAGGATGTTACAGTATAGATGCTCCTATGTCCTGAGTCTTCACTGACCTTCAATGGCTACAGTCAAAATGTTGACTGTTCTTGCAGTCCTTGTTTTTAAAAACTTTTTAATGCAAATTTAAGTTGCTAACCTTACAGAAGAAAAGTTTAGTGACATTACCCTAGAACATAGGCAGTTGGGCTTAACCTCATTATTTGTCTGAATATCAAACGCCTTAGACATAACATGGAACAGGTGTTTTCTATC
>NW_004524820.1:4811-7539 GCF_000260255.1 Octodon degus | reverse complement strand
TGGTCATTTATTTGTCAGTGCAGTATTCATCTTATGTTTTGTTCTTAGTAATTCTTTACTATCATGAAAACTTTTTCTTAGTCAATTGTTTTGAAACATTTAATTTTTAATTAATCAGTATTCAATTTTCTGAATATTGCTTAATCATAATTTTTTCTTAAGATATCTACTGTATATTTGACTTACAATCTATTTAGAAGACACAGTATGATATTTTCTCCTAGTAATAGAAATTTGAAAAGTATATTTCCATTTTCCATTTACTTTATATTACTTCTTCCCTATCTTTAATACAAACACACATATATGAAAAAGATATGTGTATAACTCGACATAAGATTGATACTGTTTCATAGAAATCTTTAATGACCTTTTAAATGGGTTCATCTAATATATTTTACACAGTCCTGCATAACTATCATTTTGAGAGCTCTTTATTCTTCATCCAGGAGCATACAGCAACATCTCTTGACTTCGGAAATATGCTTTTTGTTATTTCCCATATGCTACATATGGAGGTATTAGAATATTTCAAGTTTGTATAACTGCAAAATATTTTACTTTTAGTTTTCAAAGGTATGTTTGCTAAGTATAAAATTCAAAGAGGACAGATCTGTTCTTTTTCTTTCTTTCAGTACATTAATTATTGTAGTTTCTTACATACTTAGACTTTTTCTTTCTAATGTGGAATAAGATGCTATTTAGTTTTGTTCTTCTATGGCTAATTTATTTTATTTTATTTTACTGAGAAACGAATAGAAATGAGACAGTTTCAAAACTGATTAATAGGACAGTTTCAATAATTAATACATTGTACATTGCTATCTTCTTTGTGGTTATCCATAGTACAAGATGAAGACAAGCTATCCTGTCCAAACACTATTAGTCCAAATCTTTCTTCTCATTGAATTAAGCAAAATTAGCTGTATATCTATCTTAACTATTCTGTATATACAGATACAAAATGGCCCTTCCTTTGTATCCCCTTTTTTTGTTTAGTCCTGTCAGAGATGGGTATTCCATTGGCATCTAAGTATTATAGGTGCGTAAATTCAACAAAACAATCCAACACAGTCCAGCACTCCACAAGAGTAGTGGGTTATCCACAGAAGTTGTTGACTTGAGCCTTTCACAGCTCAGCATATCAATATGGCTTTACTTTATATACCTCATTCTTATACCTTTCTGCTGGATGATTAAGACTAAGGTAAAGCAAGACCTATATAACAAAAAATGTAGCTTTTATATCTGATGAGGTCATTCAAATCACCTCAGGATTTATCCTGAAACCCTGTACCACACTTTATAAGTCCTTTGTCAGGGTCAGCCCTGTGGATAAGTCACAGTCATAGCTTGACCAGTTTGATCTCTGTGAAAGCCTGAGAAAATATTTTCTCTCCATATGACTCTCCTTAGGCACACTCTATATCATTGAGCTCGTTGCTCTCTGGCTCCATAATCTCCTTGATTGGAAAGTTTTGGCCACAACTGAGTTACATGATGTTACAGTATAGGTTCTACTATGTCCTGAGTCTTCACTGACCTTGAAAGGCTAGGGTCAAGATGCTGGCTGTCCTTGCAGCCCTTCTATTTCTCTAATTTTTGGTCTGAATATGTAGGTTTTTAACCCCCCAGAAGAGAAGCTTTTTATTGCCCTACAACACATGAAGTTGGGTTTAATCTCACTATCTGACAATATCAAATATCTTAGGCATAACATGGAACAGGTATTTTCCATCAAGTATTGATATGTTAAACTTTAAGTCCTTAAAAATATGGAGATAAAAATTTTTAAAAATGAAAAATACTTAAACAATATGAATAAACACATATTTTTTACACAGAAATTTAGAAATCTAACCATATACAGCAATTGTAGCAGGACAAAATGTCCTGTGACTTTTTTTTCCTGCATCTTTTTTCCATTTATTAGACTTTTTAAAAAAATAAAAAAATTAACTTGAGAGACAGTATGATAATAATTGGTATGTCATGACAAGAAGTACATAATTTAAGACCGGAGTGACAGGCTTTCCTACTGTGACCCTTCTATTACACATTACTATCTTCAGTACAGTTGCTTGGTTCACAAGCAAGTATAACTTGGTTCACAGTTATCACCATGTATAGTTAGTCTGGGTAAGAATCTTACCAATTAACTTCTAGTTTCAAAAACGTGCTGCTGTTTCTTGGGATCATTGCTTTACCCATCTTGTGCATATAAATGTATGGCTTTGCCCCTGTCATTTTTCCAAGTTTTTCTCCTTCCCCTCTCCTCATTGTCCAATCCTCAAGTTCTCATATTCATTTTAATTGTATTATATCTTTCTATTTTTATTTCTTCTTTTGAGTGCTTATATTAGGGACACTATATGATATTTAAACATATGGATCTTGTTTATTTTACTTATGAATTTATCTACAAGTGACATCCACTTAAATGTAAATGCTTCAAGTTTATCATTCTTAATAGCTGAGTAATACTTCATTGTATAAAAATACCACATCTTTTTTCATCCATTCTTCAGGTGATGGGCATCTTGGCTGTTTGTAAGATTTGGCCATCACAAATTGTGCTGCTATAAACACAGGTATACATATATCATTATGATATGATGTTTTCAGTTCCTGCAGGAAAATTGCCAGTAGAAAGATAGCTGGTTTGAATGGTATTTCCAGTCCTAGTTTTTTAAGGAGTCTCCACACTGATTCCCAGAATGGTTGCACC
>NW_004524820.1:2234-3257 GCF_000260255.1 Octodon degus | reverse complement strand
TCTGTGTAGAGGAATGCTATTGACTTTTGGGTATTGACTTGGTATTCTGCTATGCTACTGAATTTATTTATCAATTCTAGTAGCTTCTTGGTGAAGTTTTTTCAGTCTTCCAAATAGAGTACCATGTCATCTGCAAATACTGATAATGTAACTTCCTCTTTAGCTATTCTTATTCATTTTATTTCTCCCTTTTGTCTAATGCATCTAGCTAATGATTCCAGAACTATATTGAATAGGAGTTGTGACTCAGGACATCCTTATCTTGTACTAGATCTGAGTGTAAAAGATTTAATTTTCCCTATTTAGAATTATATTAGTTGGGTTGGTATAGATGGCTTATATCCAATTGAAGTAGAGGCTTTCTATGCCAATTTTCTGTAGGACTTTGAATATGAATGAGTGTTGGACATTGTCAAAAGCCTTTGCTGCATCAATTGAAATGGTCATGTGGTTTTTAGTTTTTGCTCTATTGATATAGTGTATTACATTTATAGATTTTCAAATATTGTACAATCATTGCACCCCTGGGATGAATCCTACCTGGTCATGGTGTATGATCTTCTTGATGATTTGCTGTATTCTATTTGCTAGTATTTTACTGATTTTTGCATTGATGTTCTTGAGGGAGATTGGCCTGTAGTTCTCTTTTTTAGTTGTGCCATTCCCGGGCTTTGTTATAAGTATACTTGCCTCCAGGAATGATTTTGTGAGAACTGTTTCCTTTTCAATTTCATTGAAGAGTTTGAGGAGTATTGGGATTACATCTTCTGTACATTTCTTGTAGAATTCAGCTGTGAATCTATCAGGACCTGGACATTTCTTTGTCATCAGGCTTCTTATTACATTTCATATTTCATTGGCTGTTATTGGGTTATTGAGAGTTGTTATATCTTGTCGATTCAGTTTTGGTGATTTGTACCTTTCTAGAAATCTCTCCTTTTTGTCTGTGTATTCTATTCTGTGAAAGTAAAGATTCTCAAAGTAGCTACTGATAATCTTCAGAATATCCACTGGGCCTCTGGT
>NW_004524820.1:0-1157 GCF_000260255.1 Octodon degus | reverse complement strand
AAGACTTGAAGTACTCTGCTACATGCTCTTCTTGCCTTCATTTTTTGTGAAGAGAAGTTGGGCATAATCCTGAAGTGTTTTACTTTGCATGTGATATGCTTCTTTCCTCTAGTGGCTTTCACTATATTATTCTTATGCTAGATTTTTGGGATCTTGATTATTATATGTCTTGTGGGGTTTTTTAGCATAAAACTGTAATAACATATTTCATTCTTCGTTTTTTCCATAATTTTATTGATAAACAAATAGTAATGAGACAGTTTCAAATCAAATTGGTAGGACACTTTCAATAATTAAAACATTGCATACAATCCTCCCAGTGGTTAATTGTTGTACAAGATGCAGACATGATATTCTGTCTACAAACACCATTAGAACAAATCACTCTATTCATTAAGAGAATGTAACTATATATCTATCCTAACCACTTTGAATGTCTTGTGTTTTTAATTGAATTTAAGTTATTTAGCATTCTGTATGCTTCGGTTACCTGAATGTTAGATTGTTTCCTCATATTTGGGAAGTTTTCTGCTATTATTTCTGTCCATATTCTATTTATGTTATTTATATTGTCTCTTTCTTTCCCACTGATGCCTATTAGTCTCACAATGTTCATCTTTCCGTTGTCTTTCATGTGATGAATTATTTTTTCCTGCGTCCTAGTTGTCTTTAAAAGACCATTTCTAGCCTTTTCACTAACTGTTATAGCGCCCTCAAGATCTGACGCTCTATCTTTGCTTTCACTCAAATGGTTTTGCAAGCTTGTGAATGATATATTATGTTCATCTATATCTCTTTAACTCTGATTCATGTGATCTGTTTCTTTCCTGTATAGCTCATTCAAGGAATCTGTCATTTTCCTAAACTCCTTTATTTTTTTCATCCATGTATTCTTTAGAAGAAGTTTTTATCCTAAGCAAGGCCCCGGTGAATGTATGGGAGAGTTTCCAGCTACCCAGGGCCTGCGGGACCTGCTGGTCACAGCTCAGGCACAGAGTGGGTGAGACCCTCATCCACCCACTTAAGACACCACCTCCACTCTGCACCACCTCCCCCCCATCCTGCCCACCCAGTGAGAATTTCTGCTGTGTTCTGGGGATCCCCAGATCCAGACCTAGCCCAGGCCAGGTGAGTATGTGGGAGAGCTTCCTCTCCAC
>NW_004524819.1:3392487-3402529 GCF_000260255.1 Octodon degus | reverse complement strand
ATACTATCATGGGCTCCTGTTCACTTTTAGAATATTTTGCTGAGTTAACACACCTATAATATTCAAATAACAGAACTTAACAAAAAAAGGGTTACAGGCTTATGTCCATTTTTTTATCTGTGTATTCAAAGTGGTTAGGATAAATATATAGTTACATTCTCTTAATGAATAGAGGGACTTGTTGTAATGATGTTTGTAAATAGTATATCCTGTCTGCATCTTGTACAGCAATTAACCACTAGGAAGAATGTATGCAAAGTGTTAATCTTTGAAGCTGTCCTACCAATTTGGCTTGAAACTGTCTCATAGCTTATTGTTTCTCAATAGAATTGTGGGGAAAATTTTTTTAAAAATAAAGAAACAAGAGATTATAGGAAAAAAAAATACTCCACCATGAAGCTACTAGAATTTATACCCAAATTCAGTAACTGCAGGATACAAAGTCAAAACCCAAAAATCTATAGCATTCCTCTACAAGGATCGCAAACTCACTGAGAGAGAAATTAGAGAAACAATACTCTTCAAAATAGTATTCAAATAAACCTGAAATAGTGAGGAATTAATCAAGCAGAGGAAGTAAATGATCTATGCAATGAAAATTGCAACCTTTTTAAAAAATATTGAGGAATATTTCAGAAAATTGGAAAATATTCATTGCTCCTCGATAGGGAGTACCAACATTGTGAAAATGGTCACACTCCCAACATTGTTATACAGATTTATTGCAATCTCTATCAAAATACCTCCTACATTCCTCACAGATATAGAGAAAACATTCTTAAAATGTATTTGGATCCAGGAAGACCTAGAATAGCAAAGGCAATCTTGGGCAACAAAGCCAAGGTAGGAGGCATTACAATTCCTGACTTGAAATTATACTACAAAGCTACTGTGATAAAATCAGCATAGTATTGGCAAAAAATAGACCTGAGGATCAATGGAATAGATTAAAAGATGCAGAGACAACTATAAACACACTCAGCCCTCTTATCTTTGACAAAGGTGCCAAACATTCTTAGTAGAAGAAAGATAGCCTCTTTAAGAAATGGTGCTGGAGAAACTGTCTCTCTCCATGTCTAAAACTAAAATAAGACTTTTGTCTAAACTGAAGTCAAAATGGATTAAAGAATCAAAACATTAAAAACAGGAACTCTAATTCTCTTGGAAGAGAATGTAGGTAGAAATGTTGAAGACATAGGTTAGGCAGACAGCTCATGAACAAAAACCACACTGCACAGGAAATACTGCAAAGAGTCAACAACTTGGATCTCATTTTATTGAGAAGTTTTTGTATGTCAAAAGAAATTACCAACAGAGTGAAAAGGCAACACACAAACTGGGAAAGAAGTGTAACCATCAGTCACTTAGACAAAGGACTTCTATCTGAATTATATAAAGAACTAATAGAAATTCAGCCCCCAAAATTTAAACACACAATTGAAAAATGGGCATCTGAGATGAATACACACTTTCCAGAGGAAGAAATACAAATGGCAAATAAATACATGAAAAAATGTTCCACAGCACTGGCCATTTGAGAAATGCAAAATAAAACAACTTTGATACCACATCACCCCAGAAAGAATGGCTATCACAAAGAAGTCAAGAAATAACAAATGCTGGAGAGGCTGTGGGGAAAAAGGAACCCTTTTCCACTGCTGGTGGGACTGTAGACTGCTACAACAACTATGGAAATCAGTGTGGAGACTGCTTAGAAAAGTCAGACTTGAAATCTCATTCAATACAGCTATACTCCTTCTGGGTATTTTTCCTAAAGGTATGGAAAACATCATGTCATAGTGATATATGTGTGCCTATGTTTATAGCAACACAATTTGTGACAGCTATATCTTGGAAACAACCAAAATATCTATCACATGAAGAATGGATGTAAAAGGTGTGGTGTTTCTATACCATGAAGTATTACTGAGCTATCAAGAAAGACAAACTCAAATCCTTTATAGGTAAGTGGATGCAAATAGAAGCTATACTCAAAAGTGGAATAAATGAGATGCACATGTGTAAATATCATATTGTCTTCCTAGCATAAGAACCTGAAAGAATAAATAAAACCTGAGAGGTATAATAGATACAATAAAATGGAAAGAAATTGAACTTAATCATTAAATAACAAAGATGAGAGAGAGGAGAATAGAGGAAAAAAATGAAGGAGGGAAAAATGTACAAGTATATACACAGGATGGCTGAGATGATTATACTCATAATTTCCATCCTTTTTTTGGAAAATAACAGTTAATGTAGAATTTTCACCTTGACTGTGTTGGTATGCTGATATCTGTGATCTGAGCAACTATATTAAGGACAGCAATGTGTAATACAAAATCCATGGTTGAATGCCTCTCATCTTTGTCTTCTAAATGTGTACTGTTCCTTATGCCTTATCGATTATTATACTATCTTTAAAATAAATTAAAATCAAAAAAGGAAAAAAAGAAGGCATGCCCTATATGCCCCAAATACACAGAGACAAACATTAAGAAAAGCAGATAACAAAATTTGAAAATACAAAATACATGCATAAAATGAATTTTGTTGATTTTATTAATATATTAGTATATCTAAGATCCTTAAGGAGATAAAGATAAAATAACATGGCAGAGGAGAGCAACAGATAATTATAAAATTCTAGTAAGCAAAATGGCTAAAATTAAATAAGAACAAGTGTTAATGAAGAAGAACAATTTAGCAATCTTGAAAACCAAACATATAATTATGAAAATAATGCAATTAAGAATTCAACATTAAGGCCATTTCTAGGTTGGACTTAATTAAAGAGAAAATTAATGAATTGAAAGATAGTCTTATGAAACTTACAAAATACCACAGGATAAAAGCATACAATGAAAGAGAACATAGAGTGGGCCTAAGAAAGATTCAAACACATTTAATTGGAGTCCAGGGCAGAATTTCTAGAACTGTAGTAATTAGAGAAGGATAGAAAGCACTTTTACTAAAAGTCATGCCAAATTCTAACTAGTACCAATGAAAGTAACTCCAAACTTCAATTGTAATGAAACTTGAGAACCTCCAGGATAAAGAGAAAACTTCTTAGAATTCCAGAATGATGACAAATTACTTTCAAAGACAAAAGTATTAGATTTACAACAGATTTTTTCATTTACAATAGATGCCAGAGACAGTAGAAACTTCAAACTGATAAGGAAAGATAATTTGTCAACTTGAATCTTGATTTTTCAGTTGAAGTGACATTTCACATTTCAAAAAGTACAAAAAGTACAAAAAATAAAGACATTTAAAAAAATAAAATATCATAGTTTAAAAAATGAACTCAGGGAGAAGAGAGCTATCAGAAACAATGTTAAATCAAAAATTTTATATATAGTACCAGATTAAATTCAATGAGCTATTGCCCATTTAAATGGTTATACAATTTAAATAATTTAAAAAGAAATTACATAATTTTTTAGAAAATGGAACTTATATTCTAGACAAAATAGTAGGTGAAGTAGGAAGATTATAAGAAAGCTACCAGTATTTGGGGGGGAGATAATGGTGGTGTTAAATAGGTTTAGACTTTGAAAAGCATTTGTAATCAAATAATGTATATTGGAAAATATAAGAGAAACTAGGCAAACAAGACAGAGATACAATATATATCTCCTAAACTAGCAGCACAAGTAGAGAATTTTTTCAATTGATCAGAATCCTGGAAAGAACAAATATATGGTAAGCATAGAACATAAAATAAGATGATAAAATAAGTTTTAAAATACCATTAATTGGGGCCAGGAGACAGCTTGGTGGAATAAGCGCTTCCCTGGCAAGTGCAAGGGCCTGAGTTCAATGCCCGGTTCTGCTCCTCCGCAAAATACCATTAATTATGGTAAGTTAAAGTAAGGGACATTATATATGCAGATAGAGTTGTATAATTATATATGCAACACAGTATAATTTATATGTTTTAAACCTCTGTGTAGGGAAACATGAATCTTTGGTCACATGAAACATAAGCTCTCAAAGAAATACAATAGTGAAAGATCCGTTTACATTTAATTTTTTGCACATATTTAATACTTTCTCTTGCATAAAACAGTATTAATTTTGAAATACTGTCCTTTTTTGTATCAGAAATTGAACTCAGGACCTCATGCTTGGCAGGCAGGAGTTCTGCCACTGAGCTACATCCTTGGTATATGCAGGTGTTTCTGTATGAAGTAACTGTATTTAAACTAATTATAAATATTTGACATCTCTGACTTTATTAGTAATCATAGACATGTTTGAATCATCCATACTTTTAGCTATACATAAGCTTCAAGTTCCCATCCTCATATTAAGACAATTTGTTGAAAAATTCATCCTTTAGGTTTACATTCATTATCTGCAAAAGTAACTTTATTGCACTGCTTTTAAAAGTGAGCCTTAAAAAATGAGCTGATATCAACATCTAACTCTTAAAATTGTACGTCTTATGCTCCCAGGCATAATGACTAAATTTACATTAAATTTCTTTGCTTTGTTTTTAATAGACTCTGTCAGGTCAGCACCCAAAACGAGCATTGATTGAAATCATTTCTGGCTAATGAATCTTGACAAACACTTATTTTGTTGATAAAAATAAAGTAGAATGGAGTAAATCAAAGTAAGGGACACTAATTGCAGTGGGACACCAGCTTATATATGGTATAACCTTACATTCAGTCCATTTTTGGTATTTCAAACCCATAGCATTGTATAAAGAATTGTGTAATGTGAATTTGTGTACATCCATTTCCCAGAAATGGTGCTTGTTCTGAGCAATATTTTTTTAAATAATGACTGATAATTCTGGAACAAGAAAATATTTTCTCAAATTTTTCTTCTCTTCCTCTTTAAATGAAAGTAAAAATCCAGGAAACTGTTCAAGAGAAAATGATAAAAGAATGCTGAGTCTTGAATAGGAGAAAATAAACTTGCTTGGGACCTCTGAACTTGAAGAACAATACTATGGTACTCTGAGAGTTGCTTGGGCTTTCTTTTTCTCAGTCTTTCATTATTTACCAGGATGAGGCAAAGCCAACAGAGACTTCATCAGGAGATCCATGCTCAGTGGAGCCAATATGGCAAACTACTCACAGCTCTTATATCAAGAGATGTCTATTTATTCTTTTTTTTTCTCTGAACGCCTTCAGGGCAGGTATGGCTGGCTTGAGTTGTGGGGATCGAACCCCAGCAACCTGAGTCTGAATGCTTTGTTGAAGCAGCCACTTAAAGAACTAAGCTAAGGGACAGACCCCTCTATTTATTCTTTGACTCATAACTAGCAATAGCAGTGGGCAAAGTGGATCTTGAGTGACATGAAATAAACCCAGTCAAAATCAACCAAAGTGATTCATATCAACATTCTTTGGTTAAATTTAGGCTCCTTTCTTTCCAGACACATCACACCCAAAATTAATCAAAAATACTGAAGTCCATAAATTGACTTAATTGAGAAAACAAGGGGCAGGAACCTGTCCTAGGATAAAGGAACAAGTTGAGATAACCCAAAGAGTACTTAAATTATCTATTTTAAAAAATAAAAAGAAAAACTAGGCCATATGGGTAGACTGTGCTACTACCCTTCTGGGAGTGGGCAACCTTTTCCCAGAGTTTCCATCACCTCAAAAGAAGAATAAATGTTCCCTGTTCCAGTAAATAAGGAACTTCTCCCTCTAGCAGACCATACTCTATTTCTTTGACTGTGTACCTTTTCATTTCTGCCTAATAAAATCCTTTCTGTGCCTTTTACTGACCAGTGTGGAAAATTCTTTCTTTGCAATGTGAGTCAGTGAACCTGTAAACTTATTGTACAAGAAAAAGGAAGATGGGTTAGGTTCTTTAATCTCAGCTTCTTGAACCTCCTAGGATGGCAGTGAGAACCTCTTGCTCCATACCAACCAGAAATAGTTACTTTGTGCAAGTATTGATGCAAACAACAGGGTCTGTGTTTCCCAGTCATTGACCTAGTGTCAGAGCTAGTGTCTCCAGAATATGTACCTAATGTCAAAAAGCCATCCAGACCCTGTGGCTCTTGGTATTTCACTAAGTGGCAAAAGGCATACAGGGAAGGCTCTACATTCCTCCAGGACACCTGTGAAAATACAATGGGAAGTCAAATGTCATCAGGTGACAGTGAGCAGGTCAGAGGAAATGTTCTTCCCGTAGGACTAACATCCTGCACTTCACATTTAACATCACTGAGATGCCCAGGGCAACACCTTCCAGCCTTGAAAATGGCCTAAGCAAGGAGCCAACAGAAGTTCACACAGAAGTGGGTGAATACATCAGAGTAGAATATTATCACAAGGATTCATAAAACTAAATT
The DNA here is from genome assembly GCF_000260255.1 of Octodon degus. Taxonomy (NCBI): domain Eukaryota; kingdom Metazoa; phylum Chordata; class Mammalia; order Rodentia; family Octodontidae; genus Octodon; species Octodon degus. The sequence continues at coordinate 3,396,201 of NW_004524819.1, read as the reverse complement.
GTCATTGGAACTACAGCCCACAAAAGTTACGAGAGAACCTACAAGCTAAGAGAAAACAGGGAAAATGACTGTGAAATAGAAGATTTAAATAGTCTCTGAAATAATACCATAAATGTCAAAGATACAGTTAAAACTTATTCATTATACTAACAACCAGGAAAGTCACAACTTGAAACACAAAGATAATTCACTAATGCCAATAACAAGATGAGACCGATTTTAAAATATCTGAAAAAGGTTAAAGCAGCCACCATAAGTTAGCTTCAGCAAATTATTATGAATTTGTCTGAAATAAATGAAAAGACCATGGTAAAGGAAAAAAGTTTTCTTTTTTTTGAAATAAACATTTAATGATACATTGCTCTTCAGGAAAGTGATTATGGAAGCCTTTGAAAACTGTAAAACACAACCATGTGGTACACATGTAAACTAAACTAGTTTCTTACTACAACAACCCTGCAAACTTCACAATTTTTCTCTCCAAAATGGCCCTTATCTCACACAAAAAAAGTTGCCAGCAAAGGCAAAAAGCCTAGCTTTGTGGTCAAAAATAAAAATCAAAGGAAAAAGCACTTTGGTGGTTAACTAGTAAAAGCAGAGAATCCACTGCTCTTCATTATGCTGTTTTTCTACTGTGATAATCAGTGTGGAGATTCCTCAAAAACGTAAAACTAGCAGTTCTGTTGGACCCAGTTAGTCCCCTTCTTGGCATCTTCTCAAAAGAATTTAAAACATATCACAGCAATATATATACAGGCATGTTTATAGTAGCACAGTTGTAAGTCAAATCTTGGAAACAGCCCAAATGCCTATCAACTGATGAACAAATAAAGAAGATGTGGTCTTTTAGAATATTTTGCTGAGTTTACACACCTATAATATTTAAATGAGAGCTTCCTGCTACCCTGGTGAGCTGGACCAACTCTGGGTCCCAGCCCAGGCACAGCGTGGGTGAGACCATCTTCCAACCCTTGGAACGCCCTCCACCACTCCGCAGCACTTCCCCAGCCCCAGCCGCCAAATAGGAATTTCTACAGCTTTCCAGGAACCCCCAGACTCAGTCCTAGACCAGATCCCCTGAGTGTCTGTGAAAGCTTCCTGCTACCCTGCCCTGGCAGGACCAACTCCGGGTCCCAGCCTAGGCACACCATGGGTGAGACCCTCTTCCACCCCCTTGAGACGCCACTCACCACTCCGCAGCACCTCTCCCAACCCGCCCACTGAGTAGGAATTTCTGCCACATTCTGGGAACACCGAGACCCAGTCCTAGCCCAGACCCAGTGAGTGTGTGGGAGAGCTGCCTCTCCCCCCTACTCTACCTTGTCCCCTCCAGGCTCAGCTCAGGGCTGGCATAGAGATCAGGGGTTTAACTCTGCAGCTGCAATTTCTACAGAGAGGGTAGAGGATAGAACCACCCAGCTAGTACAGGAGCAGAACATCTTGCCACAGGAGCACAACAGGTTCACCCTCAAGGACAGAAGCAGTAAGGAGCTGAGCACAGCAGCCAGACCCAAGACAGGCACAGCTGGATAAATCCAGACTTTGTAGATCCGCACCTGAACTTCAGTATGGGCTAAGGTTATAACTACAGTAAAGATCTACAACAAAGGTCAGAAGACAGTGCTACACAAAATGATGAGGAGCAAAATGCAACCTCAGAACCCAACCCCACCAGCAAAAAGTGCAGAGGACACTAACACAGAACAAATTGGGAATCACACAGCTAAAATTAATGAATCAATGGCTTCTGAAATAAAAACAACAGCTGCAGAAAGGTGTAGAGGAACTCAGATTGGAAAAAAAAATAAATCCCGGAATTAATAACATCTGCAGTAAAGAATCAAATGCAGAAACATATGGAGGAAACCCAGTGCCCACCCAGAACAAGTGCAGAGGACACTAGCTCAGCTCAAATGCATGAATTAATAGCGTCGATAGTAAATAAGCAACAGCAGAAAGATATAGAGGAAATCACAGTGCAACTTTTTTTCTGAAATAAAAAAAGAATTAACAGAACTCATAGCATCTGAAGTAAAGAAGCAACTACAGAAACATAGGGTGGAAACCCAATCTGAAAAAAACACTGCAGTAAAAGAATTTCTAACTGCTTCTAAAGAAGAAATTGATAAAAAAAATAGAAGACATTAGAAAAATGACAGATTTCTAGAATGAGCAATTCAGGAAAGAAATAGCATGAAGCAGAGTCAAAGATATATAGAGGAAATAAAAGCCTCAATCACAAGCTTGCGAAACCATTTAAGTGAAAGTGAAGACAGAGTTTCAGATCTTGAAGATACTGGTGCAGCTAGTGAAAAGGTAAGAAAGGATCTCTTAAAAACAACGAGGATGCAGGAAAGAATAATCCATCACCTGCAAGACGATGCAAAGATGAACAATGTGAGACTAATAGGCATCAATGAGAAAGAAGGAGTCAATACAAATGACATTAAAAAATATGGGCAGAAGTAATAGCAGAAAACTTCCCAAATATGAGGAAATAATCTGACATTCAGGTAACCAAAGCATACAGAACGCCAAGTAACCTCAACCCAATGAAAAACGCACCGAGACATATAATAGTCAAGGTCCCAGAAATTCAGCACAAGAATAGTATACTGAAAGTGGGTAAAGAAAAGGAGCAGATCACATTCAAAGGAAAACCCATCAAAACAATAGCTCACTTCTGTTCACAAACCATACAGGAAAGAAGAGCATGGAGCAGAGTACTTCAGGTCCTCTATGAAAACAAATTCCAGCCCAGACTACTATACCCTGCAAAACTCTCTTTCAAGTTGGATGGAGAAGTGAAATACTTTCATGACAAGAAAAGCTAAAGAATTTCATGATGACAAAGCCAACCCCACACAGGCTACTTAAAGATGTTCTAGAGAGGTACCAAAATGATCAGAACTCCATGAATGAGATCAGAAGCAACCAAGTAAATAGGCCAAACAATAAAACATGGGAGAAAAAGGAGTAAACAACAACAGGTAAATAACTTGACAACCGTAAGTCAATACATCTCAATTCTGACCATCAATGTAAATGGACTCAATTCACCTATCAAGACAAATAGACTGGCATAGTGAATTAGGAAACAAAATCCAAAAATATGCTGTATACAAGAAAAACATTTAACTCATAAAGACATTCATAGGCTGAAAGTCAAAGGATGGAACACAATACTACGTGCCCCAGCTCTTCAGAAAAAAGCAGGGGTAGCAGTTCTATTCTCAGACAGTCTCAACTTCAAGCCAACAATGATCAAGTGAAATAAAGAAGGCCACTATAAACTGGTTAGGGGAAAAAATCAAGAGGAAGAGGGAACACTCATAAATATATATGCACTAAACACGGGAGCACCCAACTATATAAGGCAAATCTTAATGGACATGAAAAATCTAATATCCAATACCACAATTTTAACAGGAGACCATAACACCCCCTTATCTCCAAAAGATAGATCAACCAGGCAAAAAGTTAGCAAAGAAATAACAGTACTGAACTAGAGCTTGAAACACATGGACTTGGTAGACATACACAGAGTGTTCCACCAAAACACATCTGAATACACATTTTTCTCACCTGCACATGGGTCATTTTCTAAAATAGACCACATACTGGTCCACAGGTGATGCTTAAGAATATGCAAGAAAACAGAAATTATCCCATGCACATTATCTGACCACAGTGCAATGAAACTGGAAATAAATG
>NW_004524819.1:3388836-3389727 GCF_000260255.1 Octodon degus | reverse complement strand
TACCCAAAAGTCAATAGCACTCCTCTACACAGACAACAAACACACTGAGAGGGAAATTATAGAAACAATACCTTTTACAATAGCACCGAGGAAAACGAAATACATTGGAATTAATCTAATTAAAGAAGTCAAAGATATTTTCAAGGAAAATTACAGTAATCTGAAAAAAGAGATCATAGAGGATTTCAGAAAATGGAAAGATATTCCATGCTCCAGGATAGAAAGAAGCAACATTGTGAAGATGGCCATACTCCCAAAATTGCTGTACAGATTTAATTCAATCCCTATCAGAATACCACGGACATACCTCACAGACATAGAGAAATCATTCCTAAAACTTATCTGGAATCAGAAAAGAACTAGAATACCAAAGGCAATTCTGGGCAATAAAGACAAGACAGGAGGCATTACAATTCCTGACTTGAAATTATAGTACAAGGATACTGTGGTAAAATCAGCATGGTACTGGAAACAAAATAGAACTGAGGATCAGTGGAATAGTTTAGAAGACACTGAAGCCCCTATGAACACACTCAGCCCCCTTATCTTTGACAATGGGGCCAAACATATTCACTGGAAGAAAGATAGCCTCTTTAATAAATGGTGCTCGAAAAACTGGCTCTCCACATGCCAAAAACTCAAACTTGACCCAAGTCTATCACCATGCATTAAACTAAAATCAAATGGATTAAAGATCTAAACATTAAAGCAGAGACACTAAATCTCATGGAAGAGAAAGTAGGCGGAACTCTTGAAGACATAGGGGTAGGCAAAGATTTCATGGAGAGAAATCAAATCGCAAGTGAAATAGTTGAAAGAATTAACAACTGGGACCTGCTCTTACTGAGAAGTTTTTTCACGTCAAAAGAAATTACCAACAAAGTGAAAAGG
>NW_004524819.1:3386392-3386888 GCF_000260255.1 Octodon degus | reverse complement strand
ATCAAGAGAGGGAAAAGAGAAGAGCTAGGAAACATGACAATGTCAAGCCATACAGTTATATGTAGAAGATGAGCAAGGCAATGATCCTGAGAATCCTCAGAGGATTTTTGAATCTAGCACTTATTTGGAAAGATTCTCACCCTGACTAACTATATATACTGATACCTGTGAACTAAGCTACTGCACTGCAGATGGTAATTTGTAATAGCACTTTCATGCTTGGAGTGCCTGTCATTCTGGTCTACTGAATGCGGGCTGCTTGTCATGACATCCCAGTTGCTGCTATGATGTCTCTCAGGTAGATGGTTGTTCAAGAAGAAGCGGGTGGTGGTGGAAATCAAGAGACAGGAAAAGAAACATTGTAGGACTGTCCTGCTTCATCATTGTATATGGTGAGGTTTTTGGACTTATGTGCAAACATGAGTAGTATATAATTCTAAATGCCTATTTTTAAAATATATTCTAATTGTTAAATGTTTTTTATCATATTCTGTAG
>NW_004524819.1:3384321-3385034 GCF_000260255.1 Octodon degus | reverse complement strand
TTTGATTTGAAACTGTCTCATTGCTATTTATCAATAAAATTATGGAAAAAAGAAGATGTGGGTTTTTTGTGTACACTTTAGTACTACTCAGTCATAAAGAAGGATATACTTAAGATATTTCTACGTAAATAGACACTGCTTAAGACTATACTCTGAAGTGAAATAAATAAAACACACATATGTACATGTCACAATGTTTCTGTGGTGTGAGAAATTGAAAGCGTAAATGACGACCAGAATGTGTACAAGATGTTATGAAATAGGAAGAAAATGCTCAATCAGAAAGGGGAACAAGAGATGGGTGATGGGTAAAGTAAGGAAAAACAAAAAAATGGAGTAAAGAAGGAAAAAATGGAGGTAATGCTTTTGTAGAGAAGGAGGGGAAGAGGAGGGTACAGGAGTGGGAAAAACAAGAGAAATCGGAATAGTCATATACAGGACAAAGAGCACAGATGTAAATTCTAGACCTGAAATACAGTAACAAAAATTTGAAACCCTTATCAAATGGGCTGGAGCATAGTGGAAGTAACAGCAGAGAGAATCGTTAAACTTGTTTTTTAAAAAATAATTTTAGTGAGAAACTAATAGCAATGAGACATTTTCAAATGTGATTACTAGCACAGTTTCAATACTTAATACACTGCAGGGGCTGGGAGATGGCTCAGTGGAATAAGCGCTTCCCTAGCAAGAGCAAGGACCTGAGTTCAATCCCC
>NW_004524819.1:3376330-3383666 GCF_000260255.1 Octodon degus | reverse complement strand
TCTGTGAAATCCTGAGAGAATGTTTTCTCTCCATATGACTCTCCTTAGGCACACTCTACATCATCAATCATGTTGCTCTGTGGTCCCATAACCTCCTTGGTCAGAAAATTTGGGACACAACTGAGTTACATGATGTTACAGTACAGGTTCTCCTATGTCCTGAGTCCTCACTGACCTTGGACGGCTAGGGCAAAAATGTTGGCTGACCTTGCAGCCCTTGCTTTTCTCTGATTTTTGATCTGCAAACTTACGTTGTTAACCCTCCAGAAGACAAGCTTATTACCCTGCAACATGTGCAGTTCAGTTTACCCTATCTGTCTAAATATCAAACTTCTTAGACATAACATGGAACAGTTATTTTACATCAACTATTGATATGTTAAATTTTAAATCCCTACACAATATGAAGAAAAAATAATTTAAAAAATAGGAATAAACACATATTTTTACACAGAAATTTAGAAATCTAACCATATACAGCATTGTAGCAGGACAGTCCTGTGACATTTTTTTCTTGTCTTTTTTCATTTATTAGCCTTTATTTTTTTTAAAAAAAAAACTTCCACTTGAGACACAGTATGGTAATAATTGGTGTGTCATGACAAGAAGTACATATTTAGAAGATCAGAATGACAGGCATTCCAAGTGTGACTCTTCTATTACACATTGCTAACTTCAGTGCAGTTGCTTGGTTCACAGGTGTCAGCATGAACCCTGACTAACTATAGTTAGTCAGGGTGAGAATCCTACCAATTAACTGCTAGTTTCCAAAACCTGCTGATGTTTCTCAGGTTCATTGCCTTACCCATCTTGTGCGTATAAATGTATGGCTTTGCCCCTGTTGTGTTTCCCAGCTTTTCTCCTTGCCCTCTCCTCATTGTCCAATCCTCAAGTTCTCACTTTCCTTTTAATTGTGTTATACCTTTCTATTTGTATTTCTTCTTTTGAGTTCTTATACTAGGGAGACTATATGATATTTACACATGTGGGTCTGATTTATTTCACTTATGACTGTATCATCAAGTGGCATCCACTTAAATATGAAGGCTTAGAGTTTATCATTCTTTATAGCTGAGTAATACTCCATTGTGTAAAAATACCACATTTTTTTCAACCATTCCTCAGGTGATGGGCATCTTGATTGTTTCCAAGATTTGGCTATCACAAATTGTGCTGCTATAAACATGGGCACACATATATCCCTATGATATGATGTTTTCAGATCCTCTGGGAAAAATCCCAGTAGAGGAATAGCTGGTTTAAATGGGATTTCCAGACCAACTTTTCTAAGGAGTCTCCATACTGATTTCCATAGTGGTTTCAGCAGTCTACATTCCCACCAGCAGTGGAGAAGGGTTCCTTTTTCCCCACAGCCTCTCCAAAATTTGTTGTTTGTTGATTTCTTTATGATGGCCATTCTTTCTGGGGTTAGATGATATCTCAATGTGGTTTTAACTTGCATTTCACGAATGACTAGTGATGTGGGGCATTTTTTCATATATTTATTCACTTGTTTAATTTATTCCTCTGAGAAGTGTGTGTTCATCTTGGATGCCCATTTCTGGACTGGGTCTTTAAATTTAGGGGCCCTAATGTTTTTTAGTTCTTTATAAATTCTAGAGAGCAGATCTTTGTCTGAGTGCTTATTAAAGATTTTTCCCCCAATTTGTGTGTTATGTTTTCACTTTTTTGGTAATTCCTTTTGACGTGCAAAAACTTCTCAATAAGAGGTAGTCCCAGTTGTTATCTCTTTCAAGTATTATCCGTGTGATTTGATTTTTGTTCATGAACTCTCTGCTTACCCTAAACTTGATTTAAAAAGTTACAAAATTATTCAATCTAAGAAACAAAAATATACTGAAAAAATTCAGTAAAATCAGTGATTTTTGGTATAAAAATCAACAAGAACAGAATATCTAAATTCATATCATCATTATCCCTAAAGAACACAAGAATGTAAGAGCTTCTTGACTTTGAAGAAATAATGGTTGAAAACCTCCTCAAATTTAGCAGAATACCCAAATATACAGATTCAACCTCATATTAAAATAAATAATAGTGGAACACCTTCAAATTAAAGATAAGGCAAAAAAATAAAATCATGTAGAGAGAAACAGTGCGCTGTTTAAAGAGAACATCAGTTCAAACAACAGCTGATTTTTCATTGAACGCCATGTAGGCCAAGTAGAAGTGGCAGAAACTTTTTCAAGTGCTAAAAGAAAAGAAATGTCAACTGTGAATTCTAAATCAGGTGCAGCTATACTTCAGGAATGAAAAAGAAATAAAGACATTCTTAGACAAATGAAAAGCAAAAGCATGCATTCCTAGCAAATTTACCCTTAAAGAATGGCTAAAGGAAGCTTTCTGAGTGGAAAGAAAACTACAGAAAAGAAAGATTCAAGCCTCAGAAAGAAAAAAAAAAGAATAAGGCTATGTGCAGAATAAGGGCAAATGCAAGGAAAAGTATTCTCTGTCCCATGAGTTTCTTTACTCATATTTGATGGTTGAAGAAAACTTCCTAACAGCATCTGGTGTTAATGAATGCAGAGAAAATACCTGAAACAATCACATTTCAAAAGCAAGGAGGGTAAAAGGACATAAAAGGAAGACTTCAGTCCTTAATTCAAAGCAATAACACACTGATTCCATAGACTATAATAACTTATCTATGTGTATTATGATACCTAGAGCAGACACTAAGAAAATTACACAAGTTTTATACTAAAAAATAATTAAAATAAAATAGAATTATAAAATATGTGCAAGTAACACATAGAAAGGCAAGAAAAGAGAAACAAAGAAATTGAAAACAAAACTAGAAAGCAAATAATACAATAGCACATTTAAATCCATAGATTAATAGCTATTTTAAATTGGCAATGGCCTGACTACAACAGTCAAAATGTGATTATATAGATGAACGTCATGATTCAATTATATTTTCTAAAATAATCTCACATCAAACACAATGACATAGGTATGCTAAACATAAAAGAATAAATGCACATATTAACTTTAAAAAATAGACACTGTTATAATATCAACTAGAGTATGCTTCAGAACAAAAATTTCACTAGGCAGAAAAAGATATATCACATTATTACAATAGGATCAATTCCCTCAAGAATGCACAGAGCTTCAAAACACAAAACAAAAGCTGATAGAGCTAAAGGGAAATCTTGACAATTCTACAATCATAGTTGGAAATTCTAATACTTCATTCATAGCAATTGATAGAACTGCTAGACCAAAAATTAGCCAAGACTGAGAAGAACTGAAGAGCACCACTGACCAACAGGATCAATTGCAAATTCTGTTCAAGTAACCATTGAACATTTATCAAGATAGATCATATTTGGGGTCATAAAACTAACCTCTAAACATTTCAAAGGATGGAAATCATGCAGAATATGTTCTTCAAGTATAGGGGAATCAAAGCAGAAATCAATACCAGAAAGATAATAACACTATCTTCAGCAATCGAAAATTATGCAACATATTTTTAATCAATCCATGAAGCCAAGGTCAAATATCAAAGAAAACTTTAAAGTACACAGAAAAGAATTAAAATGAAAGTACAATATATCAAAGCTTGCCTGATGCAGCTAAAGTATTTCTGAAAGGGAACCATATAACACTAAACTCACATTTAGAAAGAAGGAAGATCTCAAATCAATAGTATCTGTTCCTACGTCAAAAACAGGATAAATAAGAGCAAAGCAAAGCCAAACAAAGTAGGCAGATGAGAGTAAATAATAGAAAAATAGGAGCAGAAATAAATGAAATTGCGAACACACAAAAAAGTCAATGAAACAAAAACCTGGCTCCTGCTGAAAAGGCAATAAAATCAATAAACCTCTAGCAAAACTGACATACAAAGAGAAAAGATGTGAATCACCAATATCAGGAATGAAAGAGATGTCTCTATGCATCCTAGAGCTATTACAAAAGAAAATGAAGAAACACAAGGGATGACTTTATATTCAAACATTTGACAACCTGGAAGAAAAGAGCCAAATTCTCAAAAAACATGAATTGATAAACCACAATAAAGATGAAATACACACACGATATGCTACTATCATCACTAAACACATCAATATTGTGATATAAAATTCTCCCCCTCCAATATCCAGGCTTAGATAGATGCTTTTACTAAACACTTAAAATAATTAGTACCACTTTTACCCAGTCTTTCTTAGAAAGTAGAAAAGACAATACTTCCCAACTCGTTGTATGTTGCCAAAAAAATTTACAGTAAAAACAGTAAAAGACAATGCAAAAACCACATGGTAACAGGACCTCATGAACTTATAAAAAAATCTAATTCAATAATATGTACAACTAATTACATTTAAGATTAAGTGGGATTTATTCTAGTTATGCAAAGGTGACATTTAAAAATCAATTAATGCTGGGCCAGTGAGATAGCTAAGCTGTCTAAAGTGTCCACTTAGGCAAGCTTAGGCAAAACTCAGGGACTGTGGTTCAATCCCTGGCACCACAGGCCATGCCAGCCCTGCCCCCAGGGTGTACAGAGCTGACCACACACACAAAAATCAAGCAGTGCAGCCCATCAAAACAAGTTTAAAAATGTCAGCAGAATTGGAAAAATGAATATTTGAAAATTAAGCAGTTTTCATGATAAAAATTCTAAGGAAGTTATAAGTAGGAGAGAACACATTGATAAAACATGTTTACAAGAAACTGAGAGCTAACTTTAAACTTACCATTAGAAAAACTGCTCTCTCCCTTAAAGATTGGGAACAAAGTAAGAATGTTCATTCTCCTCATAGTGGCCAGGTTAGAGAAAGTTCTGGTTAATGCAATATGCAAGAAAAAGAAATGAAAGGCATAAAGATCAGAGAGAAATGCATCTTCACTTGCAGATGATGTGATTGTGTGTACCTAAAGTCCCACTGAGTATACAAGAATAATGCTAAGAGCTTCTGGCTACCCTGCGCCAGCGGGACCAACTACTTTTCCCAGCCCAGGTGCAGTTTGGGTGAGACCCTCTTCCACCCCCTTGGGAGGCCCCCAACCACTCCACAGCACCTCCACAACCCTGCTCGCCGAGTAGGAATTTCTGCCACGTTCCAGGAACCCCCAGACCCAGTCCTAGCCCAGGTCCAGTGAGAGTGTGGGAGAGCTTGCAGCTACCCTGCGCAGGCAGGACCAACTCCAGGTCCCAGCACAGGCGCAGCGTGGGTGAGACCTTCTTTCACCCCCTTGGGACGCCCCCCAACACTCTGCAGCACCTCCCCCACCCCACCCGCCGAATAGGAATTTCTGCTGCATAACGGGAACACCCAGACCCAGTCCTAGCCCAGGTCCAGTGAGTGTGTGGGAGAGCTTCCGGCTGTCCTGCATCAGTGGGACAAACTACTCCTCCCAGCCCAGGCACAGCATGGATGAGACCCTCTTCCACCCCCTTGGAATGCCCCCCAATACGCCCCAGCACCTTCCGCACATTGCCTGACCAGTAGGAATTTCCGCCATGTTTCTGGAACCCCCAGACCCAGTCCTAGCCCAGACCTGGTGAGTGTGTGGGAGAGCTTCCTCTCCCCTGTACTCCACTTTGTCCCCTCCAGGCTCAGCTCAGGCCTGGCATACATGCCTGGGGTGTAACCCTACAAATGCAATCCCTGCAGAGAGTGTAGAAGATAGAACCATGAAGCTAGTCAAGGAGCAGAACATCTTGCCACAGAGGCACAACAGGTTCACCCTTAAGGGCAGCAGCAGGAAGGAGCTGAGCACAGCAGACAGACCCAAGGAAGGCACAGCTGGATAAATCCAAACTTTGTAGATCTGAACCTGAACTTCAGTACATGCTAAGGTAATATCTACAACGAAGATCTACAACAAAGGTCAGAAGACAGTGCTACACAAAATGATGAGAAGGAACAAAATGCAACCTCAGAAGCCAAGCCCACCCATAACAAGTGCAGAGGACACTAACACAGAGCAAATTGGGAATCACACAGCTGAAAGCAATGAATCAACAGCTTCTGAAGTAAAGAAACAGCTGCAGAAAGGTATAGAGGAAATAAGATTGGAAATAAAAAAAGAAATCCCTGAATTAATAGCATCTGCACTAAAGAATCAAATGCAGAAACATCTGGAGGAAACCCAGTGCCCACCCAGAAAAAGTGTGGAGGAAACTAGCTCAGCTCAAATGCATGAATTAATAGCGTCGATAGTAAATAAGCAACAGCAGAAAGATACAGAGGTAATCAGAGTGCAATTCCTTTCTGAAATAAAAAAGAACTCTCAGAACTCAGAGCATCTGAAGTAAAGAAGCAACTACAGAAACAGGGAGGAAACCGAATCTCAAAAAAAACACTGCAGTAAAAGAATTTATAACTGGTTCTAAAGAAGACATTGATAAAAAATACAAGAAATTAGAAAAAGGACGGATTCCTTGAATGAGCAATACAGGAAAGAAATAGATCACATGAAGCAGAGTCAAAGAGATATAGAGGAAATTGAAACGTCAATCACAAGCTTGCAAAACCGTTTAAGTGAAAGTGAAGACAGAGTTTCAGATCTTGAAGATGCTGGTGCAGCTAGTGAAAAGGTAAGAAACGATCTCTTAAAAAGAAGGTGGATGCAGGAAAGAATAATCCATTACCTGCAAGATGATGCAAAGATGAACAATGTGAGACTAATAGGAATCAGTGAGAAAGAAGGAGTCAATACAAATGTCATTAAAAGAATATGGGCAGAAGTAATAGAAGAAAACTTCCAAATATGACGAAACAATATGACATTCAGGTAACCAAAGCATGCAGAACGTCAAGTAACCTCAACACAATTAAAAACACACTGAGACATATAATAGTTAATATCCCAGAAATTCAGCACAAGAATAATATACTGAAGGTGGCTAGAGGAAAGAAGCAGATCACATTCAAAGGAAAACCCATCAGAGTTACGGCCTACTTCTCTTCACAAACCATGAAGGCAAGAAGAGCATGGAGCAGAGTACTTCAAGTCCTCTACAAAAACAAATTCCAGCCCAGACTACTATACCCTACAAAACTCTCTTTCAAGTTTGATGGAGAAGTGAAACACTTTCAAGACGAAGAACAGCGAAAGATTTTCATGATGACAAAGCCAAGCCTACACAGACTACAGAAAGATGATCTAGAGAGGGACCAAAATTACCAGAGCTCCACGAATGAGATCAAAGCAACCAATTAAATAGGACAAGTAGTTAAACACAGGAGAAAAAGCAGTAAACGACAACAAATAAATAACATGTCAATCGTAAGTCAATACATCTCAATTCTAACCATCAATGTAAATGGACTCAATTCATCAATTAAGAGAAATA
>NW_004524819.1:3373700-3375528 GCF_000260255.1 Octodon degus | reverse complement strand
ACTTATCGGAATTTATGGGATACGATGAAAGCAGTTCTCAGAGGGAAATTCATAGCTGTGAACTCACACATTAGGAAAACAGAACGGGAACAAATAAATACCCTAATGGTGCACCTTCAACAACTAGAAAAAGAAGAGCAAACCAAACAAAGAACACAAAGGGTGGGAGCAATCATAAAGATTAGAGCAGAAATTAATTCAATTGAGACAAAGAAAACAATTCAAAGAATTAAAAAAGCAAATAGCTGGTTCTTGGAAAGATTAAATAAAATTGATAAGCCCCTAGCTAACCTCATCAAACAGAAAAAAGAAAAAATTCAAATACAAGCAATAAGGAAGGAAAATGATGTAATTAATACAGACTCAGTGGAAATTCAGAAGATTATCAATAGCTGCTTTCAGAATCTTTACTCTCACAGAATAGAATACACAGAAGAAATGGACAGATTCCTAGAAAGGTACAAATTACCACAACTGAATTGACAAGATATAACCACTCTCAATAACCCAATAACAGCCAATGAAATACGAGATGTATTGAAAACCTACCGACAAAGAAAAGTTCAGGTCCGGTTGGATTCACAGCTGAATTCTACAAGACGTTTACAGAAGATGTGGTCCCTATACTCCTCAAACTCTTCCATGAAATTGAAATGGAAGCAATCCTCCCAAAATCATTTCTGGAGGCAAGTACTATACTGATACCAAAACCAGGGAAAAACACAACTAAGAAAGAGAACTACAGGCCAATCTCCCTCATGAACATAGATGCCAAGATCCTCAATAAAATACTAGCAAAAAAATACAGCAAATCATCAAGAAGATCATACACCATGACCAGGTAGGATTCATCCCAGGGATGCAAGGATGGTTCAATATTCGAAAATCGATTAATGTAATACACTATGTCAATAGAGCGAAAACTGAAAACCACCTGAGAATCTCCATTGATGCACAAAAGGCTTTTGACAAAGTCTTACACTCATTCATGTTCAAAGTCCTACAGAAAATTGGAATAGATGGCCTCTACTTCATCGGGTAAAAGCCATTTATGAAAACCCAACAGCTAACATAATCCTAAATGGGGAAAAATGAAATCTTTTACTCTTAGATCAGGTATAAGACAAGGATGTCTTCTGTCACCACTCCTATTCAATATAGTTCTGGAGTCATTAGCTAGAGCCATTAGAAAAGAGAAAGAAATAAAAGGAATAAGAATAGGCAAAGAAGAAGTTAAATTATCTTTACTTGCAGATGACATGATACTTTATTGGAAGACCCAAAATACTAAACCAAGAAGCTACTAGAATTAATACAGAAATTATAAAGTCAATACCGAAAAGTCAATAGCATTCTTCTACACAGACAACCAATACGCTGAGAGGGAAATTATAGAATCAATACCTTTTACAATAGCACCGAGGAAAATGAAATACATTGGAATTAATCTAACTAAAGAAGTCAAAGATGTTTTCAATGAAAATTACAGTACTCTGAAAAAAGAGATCGGAGAGGATTTCAGAAACTGGAAGATATTCCATGCTCCTGGATAGGAAGAACCAACATTGTGAAGATGGCCATACTCCCAAAATTGCTGTACACATTTAATGCAATCCCTATCAGACTACTACCGTCATACCTCAGAGACATAGAGAAATCATTCCTAAAATTTATCTGGAACTGGAAATGACCTAGAATAGCAAAGGCAATTCTGGGCGATAAAGACAAGGCAGGAGGCATTACCATTCCTGACTTGAAATTATACTACAAGGCTACTGTGATAAAATCAGCATGGTACTGGCATCAAAATAGACCTGAGGATCAATGG
>NW_004524819.1:3350454-3372535 GCF_000260255.1 Octodon degus | reverse complement strand
TTAAGTTCCATTATTTGAATATTATAGGTGTGTAAACTCAGCAAAATATTCTAAAAGAGTCCAGTAGTCCATAATAGTATTGGGTCTTCCGCTTAATTGGCAATGTCAGAAATTGAAGAAGTTGTTGACTTGAGTAAAATGCAAATTAAAATGACCCTGTAGATTTGATCTCATCCAAACAACTTTTGCTTGGGGAAACATCCTGTTGTGGCCTGAAAAGTAATGACTGGAAGTAAATATTTGAAAACCACATATTTGACACAAAGAACTAGTATTTATGTTATACATATAAAGAACTCTCATTGGGCATGGTGGCACACTCCTATAATTCTAGCACTCTAGTTCAAGCCCAGACTAGGCAATTTATCAACTTAGTGAGACCTTGTCTCAAAATGAAAAATAAAAAAGAGCTTGGCATATTGCTTAGTGCAATAGCCCTAGGTTCAGTCCCCAGTATCACAAGGAAAAAAAAAACCCTAAAGTACAACCATCGTATAACATAGCAATTGCAATTATTTGGCTGAGTGCAAAGTTTCCAAGGAAATGAGAATTTATGTTCACAAAAATTACATATATGTACTTTTGTAGTAGAAATTACGGAACATCCATAGCATGGGATATTAATAATAAAAAGAATAAACCTTTGAAATACACAACTTGAATCAAATTTGATAGTTTTTGCTGCGAAAAAGTCAATCTCGAAAAGTTACACACCATATGAATTATACATACTGTATGATTTTAAATTGACTAAATTTTAGAAATAATGGAAAGATTAGAGGTTGTCAAGGGTTAAGCATAGGTGAAGCTAGAGAAGAAGGGAGGTGGTTGTTTTGAGTCAAGGTCTTGTTAAGTCGCTATATTACCTGGCCTGGCCTGTTCTGTATCTTCACTTGTGGAGCTAGGCACTGGAACTTACACATGTGATAAAATATTATAGAACTAAATATACAAACACATACAAGTAAAACTGGGAAAATATGAAGTCAGTGGATTATGTCATGTTGACATACTTATGACATTACACTATTATGCTGGGAGGTACTACCATTAGAGGAAACTGAATGAAAGGTACAAGACAACTTCCTTGTAGTATTTCTAATGATTGTACATGGATACAAAATTATCTATATAATTCTCACAGCTACACAGTAAAAATCAACAGTGCTGCCAATTAGAACTTTCTCCTTACCTTTCCTCCTCCAACCTCTCGCTATTTGTTAAACATTTACCAGGATGCACAACCTGCTTCTGGTGGAAGAATGGACTTTGTGTTCACAGAGTTCATGATGGTTTCTTCCCTGAGCATCTCATAGGAGATAAAATAGATGGCCGGAAGCAGTCAAAGAACCTGTGGCTTTGGGAGAGTAACTTTCCTTCCTTTGTTTTTGTTTCCTCATCAATAACATGGAGAGTTATTACTAGAAAAGAGAAACTGAGCGCTTATAGAGAATCTCTGTATGCTTATTTCCCTTTCGCTGCTCCTCTATGATTTGCATAGCTGAAGGTGATTAGAACATTGAAGATGCCACCCTCAGAAGGGATTATTGTAGTTCTTGTGGGGCTTATTAGGTTTAACTAGAGTGAGTTAGTACAAAAGAGCAAGTCTTGCCCATCTTTGCCCCTGTCTTGCATGATACCCTTTCTACACACATTCCCATCACTGTAATACCAACCATCATATGGTCCTCACCAGAACTGAGTGGAAGTTAGGACTACACTCTTGGATCCACAGAATGGTGAGGTAAATAAATCTCTTTTCTTTAGAAAATATGTAACCTCAGATACTTTGTTATAGCAAATAGAAAAGAGACTGATAAGTGTTATGGGTGTCTGTGTTATGGATGATACAACAGAGGCTGAAGTACATGCCTACCATAAGTTGCTACTCATTTACCCTCATTTGGTGTTTGTTCCCATGGTTGCCTGGACTCCAAATCCAAGGGAGCCTCAAAGGCCAAGCACACTTCCCTTACAGAGCGGGCATGCAGAGAACTCTTGTCAATGGCTATGAACCATCAACCCTGGGTGACAAGGCCCCAGTAGCAAGGCCTGAGCCATGAGGAAGGCAAGCAATGTTGCCCTGAGTTGGAGACTACATTGCTTAAGGGACTGCATTTTAATTCTGGGCACTCTCCCCTGAGACTGTACAGCTCTACTGCCTATCACAGTCAAAGGCAAGGCAGTTCAGTGGTTAGAGTTCTGAGCTAGGGATCAGGGTTCTTCACCCTGCAACTTCCTCTAAGACATCAGAGGATCTTCCTCTGCTCTGCAATTCCATGCTCTCATCCATAAAATGAGGGATCCATATTAGGGGTCCCCAATGTCTCCAAGCCCTGCCATCCTTCATGATAGCAGGGGACTCTAAGAGGGGGCCTACGTGAATCCACCACAGATCACAAACATTATTGGAACAGAAGTCCTAGTCAGATTTCATTTTTCTTCCAAGGAGGTTTACTGCCTAACAAAATGTATTTAGTGGTAAAATTGTGATTGTGATGTTAAGTGAAGGCTGTAAATCCAGAGACAAAAAAAAAAACAAACAAACAAAAAACAAAACAAAACAAAATAATCAGGGGAAGGGTAGGCGGTGCAGACTCAGCAGAGGGAGGACCATGTGGAGGGTCAGGAAGCCTCCAGTTCACAGGAGCCCCGCCTAAACGTGGGCAACATTCCTTATTTATGCACTTCCTCTGCCCTGTCTGGGTTCTGCGTGGTCTCCACTTCTTGTTAGCTTTTCAGCTGCACACCAGGCCCCAGCTGGCAGCGGCTAATTGCAATCAGCAGGTGAGAAATGTAGGTTCTCCGAAAAGGAATTATCTCCAGCGCTGGGAACCATTCTGGGAAATGTAACAGACCTGGGAAGAGAGGGGGAGATGTTTAAAACCTGAACTTCTGTGAAAAGCATTAATTGAAAAAGACAGCAACGCGCACCAGGAACCCATGACTCGCACGCCTGAAAATATAATGAAGCAACTTAGTGTGGAAAGGAAGATGGGGGAGCATTTCCATTTCTGCACAAGCAGCTCCTGCCTTGAGTGCACAATTTCTGCCTGCCCTCTTTTTCTGGAGACCGAGAGAGCACAAAAGTCTGCTCCCAGAGTTTCATCTTCTACCTTTCTATTTTATTGGTGTGAGTAAAATCACTTCACCAAGCTGAGGACTTTTTATTTTTATTTTAAAGAGAGACTTCATGCAATCCACTGTGAAGCTAGATGACTTGAGAAATGCAGTTCAGAATTGGTTTACAGGCTCCCAAGGTCATCCGACACCCAGGTGTTCACTTGGCATCATGCCAAGGGCAGGAGAGGGCCGTGGGAGGGATTTGGGTGCAGCCAAGTACCCTGAGAGGCTATTCAGCTCCTTGGCGAGGTAAGAGGCCAGTCAAGGTTCAAAGTCTTGAATGGAGATTCACCTTATCCTTGGGCCCAAGCTGGGCCCCTGGAGACAGAAAACAAGAATGGTGGTTTTGCTAGCTTCGCCACCTGTCCCTATAAATGCCCACTTGCTCACCTAAGAATCAGCTTCTATTTGTGTGTTTTCAGCAGAGGGAGGGAAAAGCGTACCAGAGGGGTGATTTGAATTTCATTTTCTCAATATGTCCCCCTGTGGGGAACACTGCGTGGTGTGCGTGCTGATTCAAAGAAAACTGTCTCTGCTTGCCAGGGTTTCAGGCTAGGCATGTGCAGCTCACATTGCACGAGGCTGTGGGGTGCCCTGAAAAATGCTGGAGGGGTCACACAATGAAATAGGGGCCAGCCCTGCAGCTCTTACAGAGGAACCGTGTGACTTGGACAGGCCTCAGAACCCTGTGGATTGCAGCATCCTTGCCTATAAAACAACCAAGTTGTACACCACAACCCTTCACCTCGCTTTGCCTGTCAGAGTCCATAAAAGGCAAGTGACGAGGTGGGGCTAACACAAAAGATTCACTCCTAAAAATAAAAGTTCCCTGGGACTGTGTGGAGGGTGGGTGCCTTTGTTTTCTCTTCCCTTTGGTTGTTGATAGGACTGAGAGGTTAGGCTCTGGAGCTGATCTCAAAAGGAGCCAGAGTCCCTGGTAGGAGGTCACACTGAGGACAGACACTCATGAGGCTGGCCAATCTTTGTCTACCTGCATGTGTCCCCTTCCCTCCACTTCCCAGGCACCCCTTGGGCCAAAGGAATGTTAGAAGAGGATTAAAGTCTCAGGGGGGAGGCGGAAAAGAGGGCTCAAGACCTTCAGCCTTGGAACCAAACCCCAAGCTTTGTGATCAAAAGACAAATAAACAGCCATTCCCACCGGGTCTCTCGAATCTGCTGCACAGCACAAATGTTTCCTCTTTATATACAAGCTTACCTGAGCCATACAGCTCACCAGCCCCTGCAATCCAACGTAGTTTCTGGCAGACCCCTCAGGAGAAGCTTCTGCACACAACTTATCAAGTGCCTTTCTCACTTCTCTCAAAAATAGTACGTCCTAGTTTGAACATGTACCACAAACAAACAACATCAGCCTGGCTCTTTATACATGCTTTCCCACTCTGACACAGGGAAAGTTGGGAATATAAAGTTTAGCCTCAGAAACTGCTAAAAGGATTTTTTTTTATTCCGTGCAGGGTCTACAGGGTCTCACTGTGTAGATCAGACTCATACTGATTCTCCTGTTTTCAGCCTCCCAAGTGCTGGGATTACAGGAGTGCGCCACGCTCAGTCTCAATCACTTTCTCAGAGAGACCCAGGGGCAGGGCCAGCATGGCACACTGGTAATCAAACTCTGGCCACTGCACACTGCCTAAGCAAATGCTTTAATCTAGCCAGCCCTGAAAGGATTTTAGAGAAGCCAGTGGATGGAGAAGAGGGGTAGAGATAGGATAGTGTCTGCAGCCTCTTTCCAACAAATACTGGGCTCTGTTCCATGGTCTCACTCAATTATGAGGGGCACAACTCACAGGAAAGCCTGCAGAGAAGTGTTTGGGAAATACAAAACCAATGGTATCCTGAGGAGTGAGGCAAGTGCAAGGTCTCTGCAACTGCCCTCTATGTACCACCACTGGACACAGCAGAGCACCCACAGAGCACATCTGTGCCACGAAGAAGCTCGTCTTATGATGCAGGTATCTAGCACAGTAGAAGGACATTTTGCCATAACAAGAACACCTCAGGGGGGAGGGAGGCAGTGGCCTTGTGATATAGAGCCCATTGGGTAGGGAATGCCTCAGCAAGATGAAGTGACTTGACCTTTGGGCCAAGACCTGAAGGACTGAAAGAGTGAGCCCTGCCTAGAGGTTGTCTGGGGTAAGAAGGATCTGGGTCGAGGGGGCAGTGAGTAAAAATGTCCCAAAGGCCAAGCATGCCTGGCAGAGCAGAAGTACACCACAGAGCCCAGCAAAGCTGGAGTAAAGAGAGTGAGGGTGTCTCTGCAGGTCCTGGGTGCAGTAGAGAATCACAGAACATGGAGTGCGTGCCCATCCCCCACACAATGCCCCACAATCTACTCTGCTTGGTTTTTAGCCCAACAGTCACCTCTGGAGGCCTGTGGCCTGGTTCTCCATTAACTAGCACCTAATCTCAGATACAGTTCCATTTAGTTAATAAGCAACTAGGGGTGATGCCCAACATCCCTTTCACCCCAGCTCTTTTCATCAGTCAGGCCTCAGACCTCCAAGCAGCCCTGGGAGTGCCTTAAGATGGGGAACTGCTGAATTTTCACTGTTATGAGGTGTTGGGGACCTCATACTACAGGGTCTCCCACACAGTCTCCTACCATTGTCATCTTTAGTGGGGCTTCCGGTGCTGCAACTTGTAGCTGGAGGCATCATGGGGGTGGGGGCAGGTGACTTGAAGGTAGTTCTCACCAACTCCCTCAGTCTCACCACAGAGGTGACACACTCTCTCTTCTCCTATTGCACTACACACAGAATGATTAAATAAGTTTTCCTGGCACTCACCCATTACCTTTTCCCATGTAGAATGGAAAGAAGTCTCAGGAGAGAAGTGAACTGCTTCATGTACTCATCTGCTCAAGTACCCAGGATGGATTTGGTGTCTGTCATATTAGGTACTCAAATGCCCTGGCTCAGTATCATGCTTGCACAGCCTATCCTGAACAACATGAGACTGGATCCATGGAGTGACTCAGGCATGCTGATAATGAGTTATTGGCTAGGGACACTGAAGATGTCCTTGTCCAGAACTTCCCCATTAGATTTTTAAACTCAAAGGAAGTCTTCCTTCATAATCACTTCTCAGAAGAGGTAATTTTGTCTGACACTTGCATATCACATTTAGACTTTTTTTTGGGAGGGGAGAACCGGGGACTGAACTCAGGTCTTTGCGCTTGCCAGGCAAGCACTTATTCTACTGAGCCATCTCCTCATCCCTCCCCATTAGATTTTTAACATTCATCATTACCAGTTCATTGCACCAGGCACACAGAAACTCTAAGAAGAGATGACGCTAGAAACAGAAACTCATTGTCCTTGAAGCCTAGGGACCTGCAGTGTGCAACAAGACTGTCACTGTATCCTTTTAGGGTTTGATCAGAGAAGCAGAAACCATGATACAATTCTAAAGCAAAGGCCTTTGATAGAGATGGAACCCTGCACAGTTGCAGGACCTGATCAGGCAGTTTGATACACCTCTGGAATGGAGCTGAAAAGGTAGAATTCACAGTCAGCAAAGGGTGATGGACTTGAGGTGGGGAAGAACAAGGACAAACTTGGAAGAAGAACAGACCAGTACCTCTCACCCTGCGACTGACAGGGACTGTATCAATTTCTCACTGTCTCCACTTTCACTCATGCAGGTGAGCTACATGCTAGACCGGTGTCCTCTACAATATAGCAGCTCACACACCAGCCCGAGGACTCTGAGAAGCCTAGAGTAGAGGCCTGGTGGGCACTGGAGAGGCTGCAGGCCTGGCCACTGCGCCCACCAATGAGGTGAGCCCATGGGTCAGTGATAAATTGTATGGGGCAACAGCACTCAAACTAAAGGAATGGCTGCTCATTCACTTCTGCCTCAAAACTGCACACCAATTTCTCATGACCAATGCAAACCAGAGAAGGAGGGGAAAGGAATCATGGGAAACATAGTTCCAGGTTAACTACTGGTACAGGGTCACCATAGTGACTTTCCCCCCATGCTTCATTTACCTCACATGCAACATCTAGAGATTGCCTAAAGGAAACTGTTTGGAGAACCCATATTATCCAACCAGTTTCTTACTTCCTTATTAGAGAGCCAGGGATGACAGGGCCTTGCTATAGGTCAGTTTGCATTGAATGACAGGGGGCACCCAAGGAGTCCAGATCCTGCTGCAGCATTTGGAGGATCCAGGAGTAGAATGATTTCAGGGTCTCAGCCTGGATCCTCTGAGTAACTGCATGTTCAAACAATGCACATTGTCTTTATCCAGGCCAACAAGAGAGAAATATCATTTATCTCTGCAGGCAGCAAACCACAGATCCAGCCTAAGGCTGGACTGGCACCAGTCACCTGGTGAGGCAGTGGCAGCAGGTGGCAAAAGTCCATGCTCATATCCAACAACCAGTCTAACTAAAGTTGCAGAAAGATATTTAAACTGCCCACAGTTCAATAAATGATCCAAAGCACAACTTTTTACTAGGCGTTCACCTTCCAGGCAATGCCAGAAAACTCTGCTATTACCTAAAACTAATCTTTCTGAGCAAATAAATGTGAGCATGTAATGTATGAAGAGCTTTCTGCAAAATACAGTCTTTGCAGCCTATGGGGGAGGGCAGAGAAGAAATGACCATACACAATAAAAATAAGAAGATGTAACTGTAGAAAAGAAATGGAGGAAATGAAATTGTTGGGAAAGAAAAGCCTGTCATTACTATCAAAGAAACAAAGAGTGATAAGATGACCAGTAAGAATGCCTTCCCATACGCCTCGGCTTCCTCCTAATGGAAGAGGCTAGACCGCTGACCTCCAAAATTCCATGAGTTTTATGAGAGAATTGACAGGATCTAAGCCTAGCTAGAGGATTCCATGTCAGCACTGGCAAGATGGAAAGAAAGCAAAGGAAAGAACATGCTGCCAGGAATGCCTTCATTCAGAGTACTTCTTGGAAGAAAGACTTTTCATTCATCATAGGATGGAGTTGCTGTAATGCTGCATGGTTTTTGTGGTCCTGAAATGTCACCCTTTGGACTTCTGCCCTGAGAGATACATGGATGAAGTAGATGTGTATCTTTGCTGGGCGGCCAGCTTAGAGCCTACCCAGGGGTCCTGCAGGTACAAGAGCAGGCCTGTTGGAAGTGCTTACATGGCTATGTTGGTCCGTACCATGGAGCTTGGAGGGAAAGGCAATGAAGACTTACATTGTCAAAGTATGGGAAGCTGATCTGAGTTTCTTTGGTATTCAAAATATCAGAGTTTGGAAGCTGAATGCTGAGTGAGTGACTCACAGGCATTCTTGCTGAATCCTCATGCTCTGGTGGGGTGGTAAGATAAACATGACTCAGCTCTTCTGTTATTCTTTAGGCAGAAGAGTTAGCCCTGGAGTCCCTGGGGAGAGCAATAGCCAAAATTAGAATTAACTCTATTATTTCTTTGTCTAGTGTAGAGGTTGGCAAACTTTGCCTTTAAGGGCCAGATAATAAATATATTAGACCTTGTGGGCCATCCAGTCTCTGCTGCAACTACTCAGCTCTGCCACTCTAGCAGGAAAGTACCCGTAACTGATACACAAATGAACGCAGGTAGCCATGTTTGAATAAAACTTTGTTTACCAAAACAGACCCATGGTACATATGGTCTGTGAGCTAGAGTTTGCTGCCCATAGATCTAGTACTTTGCTAGGAAGCTGGGCTTGTGCATGCCTAAAGCATGGGTAGGCCAAAGGTTTAAATTGTGCATTATTTACAAACTATGTGTGTTCTAACATAGAGAAGAAAGAAGAAAATAAAAAATAACAGTTAGCAAAGAGATGAAAGAAAGGTGATTTTTGCTTTCATAAGCTTGGGGAAGAAGAATGCAGAAAAGAACGAGTAGGAATAAAGGGCAAAATCTGTCTTCTAAAGGAGGCATGCACTTGGGCAAACACTAGACAATGTGGAGAACAAGAGAAGAAGAAATCAAAGAATGCAGACTCCAAAACATCCTCTGCCCTCACCAGCACTGTGTCAACAGCTTCTTGACCTCAGCTTCCTCTTCCTCTGCTAAACGCACAGCTAGGACAAAGAGCTGTACCGTTCTGTCATTCCCTCCAATCTCAGCTTCATAAAGTCTTCAAAATCCCAAGCAAAGCAGGGAACAAAGATGCAGTACCACCCCTGCCAAGAGTGGGAGGTAGCAAAGGTGTCACTCTGTGAGGACAGATCTCTATCTTCTTCCTATAGTACATTATGCTGAAGACATAGCTGAGCTTCTGCTTAAATAAACAATTTAATCAGCAGCCTAAAGTTTCCTTTTATCACCCAATCTCCCAGCTAGACAGAATAATTATTTTCCATCTTCTAACTGCTGGACTGTTAAGTATCAGCTGAGGCAAACAGAATATCAGGCATTGTTGAATGCCTTCGCAGCCTTTGGCTTTCACTAATGCAATTCCCAGGGTGGCTGCTTTTATAAAAGACCTTGCAACTAAATATGGCTTTCAGAATGATTGTGCCGTAGAGAAGCACTTTGTAGTGTATGTGTGTGTAGGGGGAGGGTTTTCATCCAGCATAACTGCTATCAGCATTCCGGTCATTAACAAAGAAAACAATATACGTGTCAGGTTGTAAGCAGTCCCATCACTGATTTGAACAGGGAGAATATGTGCAGACTCCATCTGACAACCAACCCCTTAGGATTGTCACAGCCTTCCCTCTCCACCTGTACAACAGAGCTAGGGATGTTTGCCTTGCACACTTGTTCTGGAGAATAAGTCTGATAATGAAGAAATGCATCTGACCCATGTTCTAGCACATGGAGGGACTGTGCTCTAAATAGGACTGACAGAACTCAATTCATGCACAAGTAAAGTCACTCAAACCAGGCTAGGAAATGTAGGCCTTAAAAAACGTTTTCCCAGCTCTTGATTAGTCTTCCTGTGCTATGTGCCTTCTACAGAGGTATTCTCCAACAGTAGACTCCTGGCTGGTGTAGATATTATTTACATTTGCAGAAAAGAACTAGGGACCCACTCCTTGGTCACTGTCTCACCTTTGCACCAGTGTGGAATTGTGGAAGTACACAGGAGCCCAGAGAACGCGGGACTGAGTCACAGGTTTCTTTTGGCAGGTATACTGCAGACACACCCTTCCGGTCCCCATGGCCCTTCCCAAATCCACTCCCTGTTTTCACCTCCTCAAGGATGGGAGCTACTTACCTTAGCACAGAGGCCTTTTCTGGTGGTCCAGGCTTCACAGGCTCTCCATGCCCACTGCCCCTCTGCAGTCTCCAGGTAACTCATGGGAAGTCCTATAGCTGTCTCTGGCTGTACTTTGTGACCTCACTCTCACCTCCCTCCATTCTGTCCCCCACACAAGGCCAGCGGGCCATTCTGAAGACACAGATGAGCTCCCAACTCAGCCCTGCTCAAGATCCAAGCCACACAGGAAGAAAGCCTGTCTTGACCTGGCTGCAATCCTTGCTGTGATGCCTTCATTTTTACACTGCTCTCTGCTTTTCACCCTCCTCTCATATGTTGGTCCAACTTCTGCTAGGTCTTCTGACATGTGTGTGTGTGTGTGTGTGTGTGTGTGTGTGTGTGTGTGTGTTATGGGGGACCAAAGTCAGGGTATTTACAATGACCTACATCCCCAGCCCTTTTTTAATTTTTATTTTTATTTTGACACAAGGTATCAATCAGTGACTAAATTGTCAAGGTTGAGCTCAAGCTTGCAATCCTCCTGTCTCAGCCCTTCAAGGTACTGGGATTACAGATGTGTGCTACCACACCTAGTTTCTGTGGTCTTTAACATCCAGCTCACATGCCACCTCTCTCTTTCACTTCTTTTTTTGCCAGAACTGGGGATTGAACACAGGCCCTTGCACTTGCCAGGCAGTGCTTATTCTACTGAACTATCTCCCCAGCCCTCCTGTCTCTTATACTTCTGCAGACAGTCCCAATTGCCCCCTCTTCACTGCTCCTGTAGTAACCTATGTCTATTCTAGTACTTGCTGGACACAGCAAATATACTTTCTGATGATTTGTGGTTCTGCTTTTCTACCACCTCTATAAGGACCTGAACTATAATTTATGCATTTTGGGATTGCCCACACCCAGCATACTACCCACCATATACACAAGGGAATTTGTTCACTTCTGTACAATGAACGAAGATAAGGAATTCTAGGGGCTGGATGGAGAAGAGTGACAGATGAAGGCAAGACACAAGAATCTATAGATGCTATCAAGGGAATCCACTAATATTTCTTTATTACTAGCTTTTATTTTTTATTTGAATTGCTTTTGGAGAATTAGCCAGTCTTTTCCTGCTCCCCTCTCTTTCCCATCAAATCAATAACCACCTGTATTCTCAGAGCTGTCAGTTATCCTATGTCTATGATTTTTAACCTTAATTATAACCCATCCCTTGCCTGTTTTTTACTCTATATTCACAGAACCCATGAGACTTTGATTTTTTTAGCATTTTTCCTTGCCAACTTTCTCTACCTTTCACCATATGCAATTACTTATCAATTGTTTGCATATGTGAAGCTAAAAGACTTCTCATTTTGGTGCAAAAAAATTAGGATTCCACAGTAACAGCTTCTTGTATAACCCATTTGCTGTTTCCCCATCCAGGTAAGTACTGCACCTTTTGCTAGGAGACATAATTAGATCTTCTACATCCTGGGCTTTTCCTTAGCTCTCCAGCCTCTGTTGTGCTACCTTGTCTTCTGCCATAATGTTCCTGCAAACTTTCCCCCTCCCCCTCCACCAAGTAAATGTTTGGTTTTGCTTTTGGCAGTACTAGGGATCCAACCCAGGGCCTTCACAACAAGCTACACCCTGAGCCCTCTTCTCTTCTTTATTCTGAGACAGAATCTTGGATTTAAATTTGCCATCCTGCTGCCTCAGCCTCCCAGAGTGCCGGGGTTACAAGTGTGCACCACCACTCATCCTTAAAGCTGTATTCTGGCTATTGCCTCCCCAGAGACATCTTCCCTACCAGCATGCTTCTTCCCTTGCAACCTGAACACAGGCTGCATATCTTTATAATGGGATTTTTGCCATCTTAGTTTTTTTCTTTTTCTTCCTTTTAAAATTTTAGTTTAGTTTTTAATATCAGGTACAGATGATTGAATTGCAAATAATGCAATCCTAACAATATCTTGTAACAAACATTATGTGAATGTTCACTCTTAAAATATCTTATTGTGTTGAGCTCTCCCTTCTTGTGCTGATGCAAGATGACACAGTGTCTATGTGATGAGATGAAGTGAGCTGGGTGACATAGCCACCATGATGTGTCACAGTTGACTGCAGGTAGCTGAAATGGGGGAAAGTACTCTGAGGGAGAAGGGGCACTACCGTTTTGGCATTGGTACATGAACACTATGTAACTACTAGTAAACCTAGCACACAAAACACCCTATCCATTTATGTCCTTGCCTTCACAGTCCTGAAAATTTGTCACCATGACAAATCATATATTCACCTTCCCCTTTCTTTCTTATGTAGTTCTCTTGAGACTAGACATGTGGTTTTAAATTTTACATTTTTATTTTAGTTATTTTTAGCTTCAACACAAAGAACAACATGCTATATGGTATCAGTTGAACTCTTTTTTTCTTACATTTTACACTACTAAGATATATCCATATCATTCTACGCAATTGTTTTCCATTAATTTAAACTACTGTGTAATTTCCATTGTGTGCATATATCACCATTTATCCTTCCATTCACCCTTCTCTGGGCATTGGACTTGGGAAAGTATGGCAGGATATAGCAAATAAAAAAGGACAGCAGTCAAAATTGGATTTTAGAAAAAAGTTACATTTTTAATGCAATCTTGGAACGTGCATTATATAAAAAGGATTATTTATTCATTGTATGAAATTCAGTTTTAGTTAGGCATCCTGGATTTTGTCTGGAAATGCTAGATTGCAGAGCTGCTATGGATATCCTGGTACATCACTCTGTATAAGCTAGGATTTCTTTTAGGTACATACCTAAGAGAGTGAATGCTTAACTTTAGGAGGCAATGCCAAACTGCTTTCTTAAATGACTATTCTCATGAATTCTTGAGCCATGTCTCTGTTTTGAGTATACAACAAAGGGGCAGATTGTGGATGGAGAGAATTATATGTGAAAAAAGTGATGTAGAACTATGGCTCTGTAGTGAATGTACTCTTGCCGCTTAGAAGGCAGAGGTTGGAATATTCCTCGTTAGTTCCAAGCACACTTAGTGGGCCTTCAAGATGCTTTTTGGCACATTCCCTGCAGTTGGGAGCCACAAGAGATCTCACACAAGTTCATAACAGCTACAGTGGGCTGTAGGCTTCAGTCTACCTCTAGTTTTGGGCCATCCAGAGGAGATGGAATGATTGTTGAGTATTGTGGTGAGTAGGTTAGCTGAGGCAAGAGTAAATTGGGGCAAGAGATGCTTGAATATGATATGTAGGTTAAAGGTGGTCCAAGATGAAAGAGAGTTCATGTGGAGCTGGCTTGAACCCTGACCAATTCTGCAAGGGGTTGTCAGAAAGAAGTAGATGGAGATGTTCTGCAAGATGTTAAGCTAAGAAGCAGTCTTGAGCCACCACGTTTCATGGAAAACTGCCAGGCAGAGTCAAGAGAACCATAGGAGAGAGGTCTCCCACTGTAGGAATTTCTTAAAGGGCCAGGAAAACAACTCAGGAGGGAAAGAACTAGCTTTATTCATCATCTTCCAGGCCAAGTCAGGAACACCAGGTGGGGTCCAAGCTTTAATCATCTGAAAGCCAGGCCCAGAAAGAGCAATGCCATTCTGTCAAGTTGGAGCTATCTGCTTCTTGACCTCTCCTCTTTCTGCCAGTGTGAATCGTGGCTGCAACAACATGGCAGCTGACAAGTGAAGGAAGAAGCAAGCAAGGCAAAAGGAGGAGTCTCCCCTCCCTCTACCTTCCCACTGTAGCTTGTTGGTCTAAACAAGACCTGAGCTGGGGCAGGGAAGATTTCATGCCAAACAGAGCTTGGAGAATTGACTGTTCATGTGTTGAATGGCACATTCTAATTATTCAGTTAGGACTTGACTTAGCCACAACAATGACCTAACAGTGAGTATGAATGAGATCTGTTCAATTGTTTTCAGCTTTTGGAGAGGATTGCTCTCCTTGTAGAAAGTCAAACAACCAAGATTTGTTTGGTTCATGCAGAAGGCTACAATTGTCTGCATCCTCATTCCATAGGCATATGCTAACTTACACACATTCTCCTCCCACATACACTTAACAAGCCTTAATGGCAGTTGCAAGCAGCTAAGACATCAAAGAGTCCCCTTTCTTCCCAGCCTCCTCTGCATGTTTTTTTCTTTTTTTTTTGTGGAACCAGGGATTGAACTCAGGCCCTTGTGCTTGCCATGGAAGTGCTTATTCCTCTGAGCCATCTCCCCGGCCCCAAAGATATACTTTTTTTTTTTTTTGCGGAACTGGGGATTGAACTCAGGCCCTTGCACCTGCCAGGGAAGCACTTATTCCACTGAGTCATCTCCCTGGTCCACCTCTGCATGTTGAAGGACTTTCCTTTCTGCATCTCCAGATGTGTGTTTCCTCTTACCTTTCAACTCACCACTGTTGCCTTCACTGTATTTTATTTTTTTTAATTTCTGAGTGTTTTTCCTCTGTATCTTGAGATTTCAACTCTTATTTGTAAGGGAAATTAGGGGTTAGTCTAAGAGGTGGTAGGTAGGGTCAGAAAGGTCCAATGGGATGTAAGATGAGAGTCTAGCAGTAACAAACAGACTGAGTGAAAGGCCATGGGGATCAACCACATGCATATTAAAATTTATCTGCAATGATGAAGATACAAGGGCTCTACCTAGTAAATGCATATAGGCTGGGTGATAGAAATAAGACTCAAGGTTACAAGTGAGTAGCAGGAATAGTGGAAAGAAGTAAGACAAAATCCACAGTGAGAAACAACTATGTTGGCACTGGATTCAGTGGCACAGGTCAGGGAGACTCAGTTCCCCTTCAAAAATCCTCTTAAGGATTTGTGACTTGATGTGAATCAGCATCACAACATGAGTGTCAATATAGATGTTAAGAATCAGACTTGATTATATCAATAGAGAAAACCAGGGGAAGAATAGCATTGCCAAAGCGAAGCATGTTGGAAGACCAGAAGGGCAAGCTGTCTAGAAACTCCAATACATAGGAAGTATTTGAAGAAATGAGACAATTGTGCCTGAAAAAATGGATTTGCAAGACTAGCTTTGAATTGGTTCCAGAACCACACTGTATAAGAGGGATTAGTTTTAGAAGGCAACACCACAGAAAAACTTACAGGTACTTTAGAAGGTCTTGAAGGCCTCTCAATCAGAGCATCATAGCCATGGATAGTTTGCTTCATGACACATCAGATCACCTGAAGAACTCTAGAAAAGTTCAAGAATGACCTGTTTGGGCCCTGGTCAGTAGAAGTCTCTTTTGCCTTGACTGACTGTGACTTCACCTTGGATGAAGTGAGAAATGTCTGTCTGAACTGGGGAAACAGGTGACCTCCAAAATGGTATTTTAGAATGGACACATACAAGCTATATCTGAAGCTTGATAAGTAGTATAGCCTGATGAAACACCTTCAGTAGCCCAGTAGAATGAAGGAGGGATAGAACTAAAATTAGTGAGGTGCCACTGTGTTTATAAGACTGACTTAGAACCTAACATTCTAAGGACTCTCATAATCAGTTTCAATAAGATCAAATAGCACTCATCAAGCACTAATAATAAGCAGATCCCAAAGATTCCTTCCTCCTAGAATTAAAAGCCAAATAACTCAAATCCTATAGGTCAGAAGCAAATGAACTGAGCATTAAGCTGGGGCTGTAAAACTAGCTCACGCTGCCTTTAGATGGTTTTATTCTGCTAAATTAAAAAAGGATATCTTCAGGATCTTAGTTTCGATGCAAATTGTGTTTCAGCAGGGCTAGGGATGAGCTTGAGACTTTGCATTCAACCCCTCTCAGATGGCTAAGATTAACATATCACCATGCCTAACCTTTAGGTGTTTCCTCATTATTTTAAAAACATGACCCTGTGCACTACACTGCTGGCATTTGGTGATATTTTAGAAGAGGTAGCATAGAAACCTATCCCAGGTATAATGTAAAGGGTACCTGGCATGTGGCCTGGAAAGGAGCTAAGATAATGACAGGAAATTTTAAATTTTATAATGAAATGCCTTGAAACTTTTCCTGCAGTGCTCAAGTGTTAGATTGTCCTTTTAAGCGTGAGAAACAACCTCAGAAACAAAGATAAATGCACAAACATCAAGATTGAAAATGAAAGCTAGTTTGACCTTGAGTGAATTAGAAAATCTATAATTTTAATTCACATGTAATCACAAGAAGCAATGAAGTAGTCTTTGATTTGTTCCAGTTTTAAGAACAAATCCAAACATCTTCTCTAATAAGTACGTTTAAGGCCAATACAAAAATATTCCACCACTGAAAATCTCAGGAAGGGTTTTTTAAAGGCCAACATTAAAACAGTTCAGCCTCCCAACTCTCCACAGTTTAACCCTGTAACCAGGAGCAGCTGATTCAGCAGGCAATGCCCAAGATCATGAAGCACAAATCTCAAAAAGTCTCCAACAAAGCCCGCAAAAGAATAGCAATTATCTCTCCAGCTCTTACTTACACCATCTTTCTTTTCTTTGCTCTATATATCAGATGGGGAAAAAGAAAGTCCACTTTCTCCTTCCCAGCAAGACAAATCAAGTGCAGAGAGGTGCTAGGTGACTATGCCCTCTGCTTTATCGAGCTGCTCATGTTTCTGACGGGCCTGGCCCACTGGAATGAATGTCTGGAAACAAGGTCAAGATGAAGGAAGAAAGGGTTGCTAGGCATTTCAGGAGACCTGAAGCTACAGCAGATATCAGATTCCCTTCAAAATTATTTTTCAAATACCCTCCTGAATCACCTCCTACAAAATCAGGTAACATTAAGTGGCAGTTGTTAATTTCCATCTGCACACCTTTTAGTAAGAAAGTCTCATTTGTTACAAACATCCCCCCTGGTCCTGCCCAGAAAGGGAATCTGTTCTCAAAACCCTGGTATTCTACAGGCCATGAAAGATTCTACATGCCTTAAGCAGGGCATATCTCGGGCCTGCTTTAACCATCAGTTCAGCCAATAATCCAGTGTTTGCTTAGCAGCAGCTATGATTGGTACTGAGGAAAGCTGAAATCAAATGAGCAAGGGTCCATCCTTCCTGCAAGGAGGTCGCTATTTTTTTGCATCAGAAAACAGTAAGATGCACTAACCTGAAAAACTGGCAATAACAAAGCAGTAGATGATAAATTCCTAGAGAGTGGTAGAAGCAAAAATTATTGTAATTGCATTGTATTGAATTAACGTGCCCTAAACAGGAATGAAGCTAGGAATGGGGTGGTCAAGAGACTGTGAGTCTGAGAACACTAGAAGCTAAGAATGAATTATACATGGGCACCTTTGCAGAATTCAGGGATGCACAGAGGAGATTACAAGTGGTGGGCTGTTGATCTGCAAGGGAAGGGCTGCAACTGGGCAGTAGTGGGGGACAATTGCTTAATTTGAGGCCTCTGTGCCATTCAGGACTCCTGTCTCAGCTTGCTGCATGGTCTGAAGAAATCCTTGGAGAGAAAAAGTGGGAATATTTTGAGGAATATCAAGGCCAATGAGGTACCCAACTTCAATGGTATGGTGTCAGGCTATCTTTTCAGCTCTACTTCCCACCCTACTAGCCAGCATCCCTGGGATTCTTAGGCTTTAGGAATGTTCACCTTCCACAAGAAGACACAGAACCAACAACTGTGAAGTCAAGTCCATGGCCACGAACAGCAAAGCAGCGTGTTATGTGCTGATATGGAGAGAGAAGGAAACCTGCAGGGCAGACCCACCTCCACACTGCACTGGCTGCTAGTGCAGCGAGCTTTGCCCTTTGTGTAAGCCGATGCCTGCTTGGTATCTTGCACATTCTTCTCAGGGGCATTTCTGGCCTGTGCTGCTTTCCCTTGCCTGGCCTCCACAGCCTAGGCTCTGCCAATACTGGCTCCTGTTTAAGCCAAGAAAGTGGAAGCCATGGAAACTCCCCTGCCTCTATCCTCCTTCCCACATACTGATTAACTGCACAGCACCCACTTCTTTTCAGTGCTACCCTTAATCTCACAGGAAAGGATTAGCCTTCCTGTTCAAGGCCCACTTCTCACTCACAGCTCCTTTATGAGAGAGAGAGAGAGAGAGAGAGAGAGAGAGAGAGAGAGAGAAAGAGAGAGAGAGAGAGAGAAACAGAGAGACAGAGACAGAGAGAGCAAGACAGAGACAGAGAGACAGAGAGACAGAGGCAGCACATAGCCTTCCTTAAGCCTTCCAATGATGGTCTGTGCCAGCTGTTGCCGTTTCCTCCAACTCATTCAGTCCCCAGCCCTGGCTCTTGCTTTCTCCATACCTATTCTACTGAAACAATCCACCTTTGAAATCACCAATGAGGTTCCTTTCCAATCCAACAAAAAGCTTTTTGCCCTCAGCTTTCTACCTATTCTTGCTTTTTCACTGAATCTTGCCATTCCCTTGGCTTCTATGATCCCCAGTTTTCCATCCACTTGCTTCTTTATTACTAACTCCATTGGGGCTCAAAGTAGTTTCTTCTTCCACAAGCTTCCATCACATCCTATGCTGACCTATGTGACACCCCTCTATACTCCCTTAATTCTCTGGATCTTACTAAATCAGACCAAACTTATCTGTTTATGTGTTGGTGCTCTCTATTGTAAGCAAGTCCGAGATAGAAGTGGCTGTGATGGACAAGTCCTTTCTCTGGTACCTCTTACAGATGGCAGTACCTACAAACACACATTAATTTGTCCATCTGCCTTGGAGCAAATGTCAAAGACAAACTAGGCTGCTTATCAGAATAACAGTTTATTCAGGAATTCATTTCCAAACACGTGTTTTCTCTTTTACTCAAAAGCCCATGATCTAGAGCAGTCAGATTTTCAAACTGACGTATGGTGACAAAAGCTGGGATTTCAGCTCCATATTCAATGAGGTTCAATGCTTTCTTTCCAAGTCTCTCATATTTTACTCTTTCAACTTTTGGTTTACCACAGTGCTAAGGTCTTCTAGTGACCTGGCCTCAGGCCTGTTTGTAGGTGGCTAAGTTCTCATTGAACAGATTGTGACACTCAATTATGCAACTGTCTCAACTCCTGAGCAGTTCTTTGGCTGCCATGAATTTTCTTGACTGGGGATTTTGTGTTTATAACTGGATATCCTTTTACATATTTATAGCAGTGGAGATCATCATATTAATCAAAGTTGCACACATTTCTTCTAGGTTTTTGCATAATCATCTACAAAACAACAGTGACATTCTGGAACTCTGTGACTGCCCAACAATCACTTTCATAGGACAATTGGTATTTTGTCAACACGTGGAGTCTCCAAAGAAATATGTCTTACACTGTTGGGACCTCAGCCTGTCTCCAGATTGTTCTACATTTAGAATGGAAGCCCCCTCCCTTTCCTACACTTCTTTTCCCTTCCCTTCCTTTTCCTGTGTTGTCCTTATCTCCACTATGATTCTGAATCTGAATAATGGTTCTGATGTGGAAGATTTCTTATACACAGTACTCTTCATGGGATGTGCTTTCCTTGTTTCCCTATTGGGTGCTTACTTCCCCTGGCTCCTATGTTTCCAGTCCTTAATGAAAGTTCCATACACCCACCACTGCATATAGTAGCATCCTTACTCTTCCAAACATCCCTAAAGGCTTTCTCACAATACTCTCTTTTTTAACACCTTAAGAATCTGAGTATCAGAGATGACCTGTGATTTGTGGCTTTTCTTAAACCTCCATCTATGCCTAGAAAGCATAGATCAGAAAGGACAGGCCACATTAAGCCTCATGTAAACATCCTATCAGTTCACAAAAAGTTTCAGAAAATGTGGCATGGATTGATATTAGACTGGAGGACATGATGGGAAACACATTTACAGGATTTAGAAGACTTTAGCACTTATTGCTTAGTAAGTCCCTGGAAAACTCAGTCCATTTTTTGGCCTATTTCTTTGGTGCCCTCAATAATAGTTTGGGTTCTTGATTCAAGAGTCCCCTCCATAGCTGTCATTACATTCTCAACCATCATTTAAAGACTGCCTGTCAGGCCACTTAATATTCCAACAGAACACTCCATTGTCTCAGGGATATCACTCAGATTCGTTTTCTAGCATGGCTTCCCTCTGTGTCTGCTTTAACCAATCATCGTAGAGGCCAGTAGGCAAGGCACCCAACAGAGTGGCTGATCAGGTCTCTGAGGCTCTTTACCCCTGACTAAAATACATATGCAATAAAACAACACTGAAATTACCCCAGACACAATGGCTACCTGCTAGCAGGGCTACATGGAAAAAGAAACCCTTCTGTATTGTTGGAAGGAATATAAACTAGTACAGCTATTATGGAAATCAGTGTGCAGATTCCTCAAAAGACTAAAATTAGAAACTTCATGTGACCTAGCTATTATCCTTCTAGGTATCTTCCTGAAACAATTTGAATACATCATATTACAGTGATACATGCATACTTATGTTTATAGCAACATAATGCACAATTCCAGTAAGTCTTGGAAGCAGGCTATATGTTCAATAGATGAGTGGATTAAGAAAATGTAGCATTTAGGCAAAATGGACTACTACTCTGCCACAAAGAAGGATAATCTTGACTCATTTGTAGGAAAATGAATATATCTTGAGACCATAATGTTAAGTGAAATAAATCAGTCTCACAAATTTAAAATGTTGCATGGATTCTCCATACGAGAAAATGAAATTATAAATAAAAAGAAAAATAGAAGACCGATATTAGGAAATGGGGAGATAGATCTTTTTAAAAAGGGAGAGGGAAGGGCTTCTCCCTTTTTCACAGAGTGCGCGGTGCTCCTCCTCCTCCCGTGGGAAGAGGCCGGTGCCTGCGTTGGCCAGGCTCCTCCCCGCCCCGCCCCTCCCCGGCCCCCCAGCCCAGGGAGACTACTTTCTCTGCCCGCCGAGATGGCGCTGGACTCCGCAGATCAGCATCTCAGACATGTTGAAAAGGATGTTTTTATTCCTAAAATAATGAGAGAAAAGGCCAGACAGAGGTGTTTTGAACAAGTTCAAGATTTCACCAAATGTTGCAAAGACTCTGGAATACTAATGGTAATAAAGTGTGGGAAAGAAAATTCTGCATTGAAAGAATGCTTAATTCCTTACTATAATGATCCAGCATTTTATGAAGAATATAAAATGGAAACCAGAAAAGACCTAAAATAGCAAAGGCAATCCTGGGCTATAAAGACAAGGCAGGAGGCATTACAATTCCTGACTTAAAATTATACTACAAGGTTACTGTGATAAAATCAGCATGGTACTGGCAAAAAATAGACCTGAGGATCAATGGAATAGATTAGAAGATGCTGAAGCTCCTACAAATGCACTGAGCCACCTTATCTTTGACAAAGGAGCCAAACATACTCACTGGAAGAAAGAGAGACCCTTTAAAAAATGGTGCTGGAAAAACTGGCTCTCTACATGCCAAAAACTCAAACTTGATCCAGGTCTATGGCCATGCACTAAACTAAAGTCAAAATGGATTAAAGATCTAAACATTAAAGCAGACACACTAAATCTCCTGGAAGAGAAAGTAGGAGGAACTCTTGAAGACATAGGGGTAGGCAAAGAGTTCATGGAGAGAAATCAAATCGCACGTGAAATAGTTGAAAGAATTAACAACTGGGACCTGCGCTTACTGAGAAGTTTTTTCACGTCAAAAGAAATTACTAACAAAGTGTAAAGGCAACCCACAAATTTGGAAAAAATCCTGACAAATAAATACTCAGACAAAGGTCTGCTCTCTAGAATCTATAAAGAACTAAAAAACACTAGGGCCCCAAAATTTAAAGACCCAATCCAGAAATGGGCATCC
>NW_004524819.1:3347592-3348434 GCF_000260255.1 Octodon degus | reverse complement strand
GTGTTTGTAAATAGGATATCATGTCTGCATCTTGTACAGCAATTAACCACTAGGAAGAATGTATGCAATGTATGAATTATTGAAACTGTCCTACCTATTTGATCTGAAACTGTCTGATTGCTATTTGTTTATCAATAAAATTATGGGGGAAAAATAAACAAATTCAGCAAAATGACAGGATATAAAATCAATACCACAATAGCATTTACATTATTAGCCAATAAAAATATTTTTCTTTCATAAATTGATTTTATAAATTTAATGTCTATTGTTATGTGAATGTGATAATATAAGAATTGTATAGCTAAAATGTATACATACATACATACATATACATAGCTTATGACTAACGGCTACACTACACTTTCTCATATACAACTTAAAGTAATAGTGAAATAAATCAATTAAATTAATTCTGATAGAAGTTCAAAAATAAAAAAGAATATAAAATGGAATACCTGAAAGAAAGGGAAGATTTCTGAAGAACTGCAATTCCTAGCAAGAAAAGATTACAGAAACTTCCTACAGCATGTAGGCAGTATTTGAATGTCAGGAAATCTAATTCTTTGAAATTATCTGAGGTATAAATCATGTGAAATAATGGGATTCAAGATAAGAATGTACTTTTCCTTTGTCTTAGTGAAACATATTACTTTTGTATGGAATAAAGATTTTTATTGCAAACATTTGATTTATTAAATATGCTATAAGATTAAATACTTAAATGAAAAAAAAAATAAAAAGGGAAAGGGCCACAGTGGAAAGTGATCAACGATGTAGAGTGTGCCTAAGGAGAGTCACATGGAGAGAAAACATTCTCTCAGGCTTTCACAGAGAGCACA
>NW_004524819.1:3321035-3346105 GCF_000260255.1 Octodon degus | reverse complement strand
CTACATCTCTGGTAGATAATTGGGAAGATTTGAATCTATGAAAGAAAAACATAAATAGCCTGTTTAGACTGGTAGAGATAATTTGTAAAAGTTCAACATAAGTCCTACATCAAAGTAAAAATCTTATCATAAATTAGTAATACTAAAAAGCCAAATTATAGGAATATTTGGTTATTGAATTAATAAGGCACCTGCAGCAGGATACACCGGGGGTACATCTATAGTCCTCAGTGCTTGCGAGGCTTAGGCAGGAGTTGAGCCTAGGTGTTTGAGGCCAGCCTGAGCAAGAGAAGATACCATCTCAAATAAATAAATAAATAAATAAATAATCAAGTACTTGATTGCATGTAAGTTCTGGATTCAAATATAGACCTAGGGATTTAATTTTAGAGTACAACTCCACTGCACTGCACCTATAGTAAAATGACATATTAATTAATTTTCTTAAAATTTTGTGTTATTTGTGAATGGGAGAATCTATATTAAAACCAGCACCACTATTTACAATTTAAGTGATACACAGATGGATTTAGAGCTTTATACACTCATGTGGATATTAAATAAAAAGTAGAATGAAGTATAAAAAAAAAAAGAAAAGAAAAAAGACAGTAGAGAAAAGGGATAAAAAAGAATCAAAATGTGTTATGTGCAGGGACTAGTTCCCTGTGAGGATATAATCACTGTGTGCTACATGCATGTACTAATAAAAAGTAAAAAATTGAAAAAAATATAGTAAGTCCCCGAGTTATAAATGAGTTCAGTTCCAGGAGAACATAAGTTGGACTAATCCTTCAACACAACTATACAGTGTAAAGCATAAAAAAGTCAAACACACACAAGTACTATAAATAAAGTATTTTAATTGGCAGACATATGAACTATACTACTTCCGCAATTTGTTTGCATCTATGAATGCTTATAATGCAAGGCCCATCCATATCCATGAAAGTTGACAAAACTCCAGTATTTCTAAATCGATAGTTTACAGCAGATTTCTTTCATATACAAGGTTCAGGATTCCCTGATGTTTGATTCAATTAGAGTATGTCCCTCTTTTATTTGGAAGCAGACACCTTCACGCATTGCTCTGGACATGTGTATCCAGAGATTTGTGTTATTTTTCTCTTCTCATGTCTCATTAGTAAAGGACACGCCCTGAGTTTTGGAGGTCCTCACAAGTCCAATTACACATGCACAGCCATCACCTGGAGCACAAGCCAGCAAATTTTTTCTGATATGGGCTAAATAATACATACTTTTATCTTTGCAGACAATTCAGCTTCTCCTATGACCACTCAGTGTATAAATAAATAAGCATGACTGTGCTCCAATGAAACTTCATGTGCAAAAACAGATGAGGGGCCAGATTTCACCTAAGTGATATGACATTGCTGTCATGATTAGCCTTATGGCCACCTGAAACTGCTTATCTACCTGTTCCTTAGGAACCCCAATTTATGAAATTGCCTTGGATCCTTTCATGGGTAACTCTTTTGTTTGTAAGATTTTACATGTCCAAATCATTAACAGTGAAGTCTATAGTAAGATGAATACACAATCTGCTGGGAGACATTTAAGGCATGCTAGTGCCATGGTCCCATACATCACTGGCAAATGGTATCAACAGATACATTGTTACTAGTATTGATCACCATTTGCCCAAAATATTCTCCCGAAGGTGAACTTTCAGAGAACTGAGACCTTCCAGTTCTATCTAACCTGAGTACATTGCTGTGTGACTGAATTTCAGCAATGATCTAACTGACTTCAGTTCCAAATGGCCACCCCATGCCCTAGTAAACATGTGCTAGCAGCTGTGTTAGAAGTAGCAAAAGTTTCTATGCTTCTTCTGTTTCTATCTCATCTCCATAGCAATCTAGAGACCTGTTCAGAGAATAGAAAGGAGGAGGCAGGATGGGATCTTAGCAGATATTTTAGCTGGATAACCTAGACCCAAGTTTCAAGCTCAGCTCCCAACTTCAGTTTCTCCATATAGAATGAAAATGCTCACCTCTACCTCAAGAACTCAGGGGAGGGCTGGTGAGATGGCTCAGTGGTCTAAAGCACCTACTTAGAACAAGCTTAGCAAAACACAGGGACCGCGGTTCAATCCCCCAGCACCACATGCCAGCCAGCCCCGCCCCGTGGTGGGCTGAGCTGGCCACACACACACACACACACGTAAATAAATAAAATTAAAAAAAAAAAAAGAACTCAGGGGAGAATGATGTGCTATACAGGATGTGGAAGTACATTTCCAATGACATTTGGTTATTGTTGTTGTGCCTTCTTCAGGAGGTGACAGGCCTGGGCCCTCCCTGCTGCCCATTGTCATTGTTCAGAGATGTTTCTCAACTGTCACACAGTTCAGTTGGGCAAGACTGTTCTCCCACAGACACATGAGCTGACACTGTCAAATAGTGACTCAACACAAATTCTGACTCCACTTTAAATAAAGGCAAAATAGAAACGTGACTTCCCCTATAGCACTTTTGTGTGCTTGCATTTCAGTATCTTCATAAACACTAGGGGGGCTGCTGAGATAGCTCAGCAGTCTAAAGTGCCTGCTTAGGCAAGCTTAGGCAGGCACAGGGGACTGCAGTTCGATCCCTGGCACCACATGCCATGCCAGCTCCATCCTCAGGGTAGGCTGAGCCAGCCAAATAATAATAACAATAATAATAATAATAATAATAATAATAATAATATAAACACTATGTCATTTATTCTTATAAAATCATTGTAAGGAAAGAAAAGAAATTATTGCATCCATTTTTCAGATAACAAAACAGAGAAAGACTCACTAAAAGTATTTAGAAGTCAGCTACCTGTTTACTGAGGAAGTAAAATCCTGGATCTATTTTTTTTTAATTTTTGCTTTTATATTAATACATATTTGTAGTACACAATGATTACGTTCATTATAGGGCATCAGTACATGTACAGAACACATCTTAATTATTTTTTATATTCCCTACCCTTCTCCTTCCCTCCATCTCTTGTCCCCTTCCCAATTGAGAAAGATCTGGCCTTGCATTTTCTATTATCTATCTTTTATTTTTCTTTATGACTTGAGTTTGTGATATAAGAGAAAGCAAGCAATATTTAAGCTTATGTGTTTCATTTATTTCACTTAACATTATAGTTTCAAGGTGCTTTCATATTCTTACAAATGACTCAAGTTTATTCTACTTCGTGACAGAGTAGTACTCCATGGCACATAAATACCATACTTTCTTTATCCATTTATCTGCTGGTAGTCATATAGGACTCTTCTAAGGTCTAGTCATTATGGATTGTGCTACTATAAGCATTGGTATGCATTTGATCCAGCTACTCTCTTACTAGATGTTTTACTGTGAGAATGAAAAACATCATATCTTAGTGATACATAGAAATCCTGCTTTTTTACACCTAAACTAGGCATTATACAAAGTTATGTACTTTTCCTCTCCAAAGAAAGACCTGCTAGCACTTCTTCCAGTTCTACTTTTCATTACATCGTGTTTGGGAAGCAACTCAGAGTACCACAACTGGTCACTCCTGTGGATTTGTTCCCCATTCTTCTCAGCATCTTAATCTACTGTGCTAGTTTTCTGTTACTCTAAGAAACACCTAAGAAAAGTCAAAGAACAAAGAGAAAATTTTTATTTGGGCTCATTGTTTTGGAAATTCCTGCCCACAACTGATTGGCTCTAGTGCTTTTGGATTTGTGCTAGGGCAGCATAGCAGAAGAGGAGTTTGTGGCAGACCAAAGCAGCTCACCGTACAGTGGCCATCAAGTGAAAAGGAGAAAGGAAACAGGAGAAGGATTCCGACAATGCCCTTTGAGGACACACACCACTGGTCTAAAACTGTCACTAGGCCTCAACTCTTGAAGTTTTCACCAGATTCCAATAGTACATCTCTGAAAATTAAGCCTTTGAACATGGGAATTTAGGAACACTCCAATCCAGATGACTCTGATAAGTGTTTGTGGCAAGAGAGAAGAAGACAGGTGAAGCAAACACTCTCATCATTAAAATAAAGGCCAAAAAGAAAAACCTGTCTAATTCAGACCTTATCTATTCTTTGGAAGAGGAAAAATGGGCAAAATCACGACCCTGGTTCAATTCTGTTTGCCCAAGCATTGACTTTGGTCTACCAGCACTGAATATACCTACTAGGTCACGGTAGATGGCATGATAGTGTGTCTCCAACTTTCATAAGGCTTTGAGATGATGCAACATCTTTCTCCCACTGAAAGTGCATTAATATAATCTCAAAAATACTATGTCCCACTTGTTGGCCAAACCAAATATGATGTTAAAAAGTCAGCAGCTTCCCAGGAGGACCCAGGACTGCACAGCATACTATTGTGTCTCATCAATTAGCATATGCTGAAGGTCAACCAGTTTATGTTCCATTTTAATCCTTTAGAACTGAGTCTGCTACTTAGAACATCACTACAGAACATAGATCTTAGAAACTAAACTACTGTGTGCATATATATTAGCTCCTGTTGTATCATTTTATTATTATTATTATTATTATTATTATCTGTTAAGTTTTGGTAAGCAATAATTTCACATGGCTCAAATGGAAACAATTACAAAGCACAGAAATGAAGAGACTTCT
Organism: Octodon degus; assembly: GCF_000260255.1. NCBI lineage: Eukaryota > Metazoa > Chordata > Mammalia > Rodentia > Octodontidae > Octodon > Octodon degus. The sequence continues at coordinate 3,341,488 of NW_004524819.1, read as the reverse complement.
TACCTTTTCCCCAGGCTCCTTTCACAATGGTAACCACTGTTATTACATATTGCATCAAATCTAAGATGTCACTGCTTTTTTTTTAAAAAAAAAAACTGTTTTAAAAAATACTTCATTAATTTGGTACAGGGTCTCTCTATGCAGTTCAGTCTTAGAATGATCCTCTTGTTTCAGCCTCCCCAGCTCTGGGTTACAGGCATGTGCCACCACAGCTGATTTTGGTGGTCAGCATGGTGTGCCCAAGGTTCTGGGTTTGGCATGGCATGCAGGATGAGGGTCATCGAACTCAGGTCCTTGCACTTTCCAGGCAGGCACTTAGACCACTGAGCTATCTCCCCAGCCCTTATGTCATTGCTTTTAAGGTACACCATTATTATATGTGCTGTCAAAAAAGAAAATAATGTGGTTAATTATAATTCTAAAGCACCATATAATGAAAGATTTTTCTATTTCATAATGTTTAAAGTGTTAAATGTTGAATGTTAAAATGTTAAAATTATAGAATCACTCCTTAATTTCCTTACATATATGCAAACAAATATAAGTATTAGTTGTACTTCCTAAAAATAGTATAGAAAACATAGTTTTCTTTTTTTTTTTTCCTACTTGGGAAGAATTTAATTGTTTTTTTTTGAAAAAAAAATCTCCAGACATTTAAAACAGTTCACAGTTCAACAACAAAGTACTGGTTATAGGGGCTGTCAGGTACTGGGAATTCTAGAGTATTAGGATGAAATGTTGGTATCCTGCTTCATTATAGACAGGTGGCATAAGTCACAAATGGGAGACTTCTGGATGCTAAGCCAGTATAGAACCCAGCAGAATGATGCGTCTTTCTGCAGCTTGTTCTTCCTGCTGTCTCCCCTACCCCACAGATGCCACCATGCAAAGCCCAACAGCCAGCTTAGGCGAGGAAGGGAGGAAGGGAGGTCATTCCTGAGTCTCCATGCTCTTCTCCTCCTCGCCCTGAGGTGGTTCTTCCGTGTTCTCTTCCTCTTCTTCCCCTTCCTTCTTCTCCGGTGGCTTCTCATAAGCTTTCTCTGAAGGTGTCACTATCACTCCATCCCAGGTTGATATTTCAGAAGCAAGATAGCTGTCATCACCCTCCTGGCCGAGGATCTTCCTAAAGCCACCATGTGAGAGTATTCGAACCAGAGTCTGAGCTGTGTAACACACCATGTCCTGCTGCTCCAGGGTCATGACTGTGTGTACTCTGAAGTTGCCACTCTCACAGGGGTCAGTGATTCCCACTGAACCTGGCAGGAACAGACCCGCTGCCAGAATCTGCAAGCAACGCCTGTATGCAACATTCAAGGCCAAAGGCTGTCTGGTGGGGTTATTCATCACAGCATAGTGCCCAAGTAGGTCAAGGATCCACGGTGTGAGGGGCTCAAAACCAGGAAAACGAATCCTTAAGTCCTTCAGCAATCTGATGAGAACTTTAACTGTGGACTGAGAAGCATTTTCCTCAAACCAGCGGGCATGTCGAATGGCTGCTAAGGCACTCTGCAACACCTTGATATCCAGGTGGAGTTCTGGGTCCAGTTTCCGAAGATTGGGTGGCACTGTTGTAATGAGAATTTTCACTGTAGCACCAGAAGAACTGATTTCAAAACCAGTTTCATTAGTCAGCATGGTCAAAACTTCAGAAGGATCCTGTGCTCTTAGGCTTTCCACGACTTTGTTCCCCAGGGCAGCCACAGCTTCCAAGGTTGGCAGAATCTTCAGGATAACCACTAGGTCGGCCACATTGTGTCCTGTCGTCATTGTTCCCTTTTTATATGATCCTACCTGTCGGACTTCTTCAATTTGCACTTCAAATGTCCCTGGAGCCACAATCAAATTGTCAATCACATTGTTTATTTTTGTTACCGGAGAAAGGATAGAAGCCTGTTCAGCAGAATTGGGAGCTAGATCCTGATTCCTCTTCAGCAGAGCTTCACTGAAGGAAGTTTCATCAGGTGCTGGCTTGACCCGAGGAAAGGCCATTTCACACAAATAGAAGTCGAATGGGATGTGTGGCACAAAGGGCCTGAACCCTCCTCCGGGGCCTCCTCGGGAGCCGAAGCGCCCCCCGCGGCCGCGGCCTCTGTCGCCCCTCATGGCGGCCCTGATCGTGAACAAAGGAAGCCACGCTAAACCACCCAACATAGTTTTCTCTTTGCTGCTTTTTTCACTTTAAAATATATCTTGGATTTCTTACCATATCAGTAAATGGAACTATCCCACATTGATTTTTAGAGCAATCAAAATGCTACAATATCATTTATTTAACCAGTCTTCTATTGTTTAACATTTGGGTTGTTCCTAATCTTATGCTTTTTCAAATAATGCTGCAGCAAATATTCTCATGCCAACATCACTGGACAAGAGGGAAAGTATTTTTACAGACTATAACCTTAAAATTAACCAGATGTGGTGGTGCACACCTGTGATCTCAGTGGTCTGGGAGGCTAAAGAAGGCAGACCACAAGTTTGATTCCAGCCTGGGTAACTTAGCAACCTTGTGAGAACCTTAAATATTTTATTAAGATCTGGGAATATGGATCAGTACAAAGGTCCTAGTTTGAACTACCAGTACTGAAAAAATATCCTAAAATTAAAGATTTGGGCAAAATAAAATAGGCATTTATAATTTTGATGAGTATTGGCAAATTTTCTACCGTAAGAGTCACATCAAATTTACCATTCCAAACTTAAGTTATGAATGTGCCTGTTCCCCATAGTATTAACAGCAGAGAGTGAGCGGTTTGTTGTATTTTTAATAAATCTGAAGGCATAAAGAATTGTTATATTGATACAGTTTCACTTTATACTTCGCATATTAAAAAAATCAATTTTCATATTTTCATGACTTTCAGATCCATTTATATTTCCTTCTACAGTGAACCAAGTAAAAGAACAACAATAAACAAGTGACAAACCAGAAGAAAAGTCGCCCCTCACATAACCAAGTAAAAATCTCCCTAAAAATCAATCAGAATAACAATAAGTTAGCATAAAATAAACAAAATGTTTAAACAATTTTCAACCTCTTCCTTCGTAAGTTCTGGACATCAAGTGCTACTTAGAAAATACTTACTTATTCCAAAGTTGTACAAGTGTTCTCATATGTTCCTGTAATAATTTCAAGATTTCATCATTCTGCATTTAAATATGGGTTCAAATTTTGAGTTTTTCTTAGTGGTATGAAAACTAGATTCATTTCTATTTTATCCAGATAGCTAGTCACTTGTCTCAACATCACTTATTAATCAATCTTTCATTTCTCATACTAGTTTGACATGCCACCTTTATAACCAAATTCCTATAGTTCTTTGGGCTTCCACTGGTCTTGGGTCCTCCTATTTAAACATGTGTTGTTTGTGTTTCATCCTAATTCATATGGTGAAACCTTAACTCCCAATGTACGAGGTAACAGGAGGAAGAGCCTCCTGGGAAGTTAATTAGATGTAGATGAGATTGTGAGGGTGGTGTCCCAAAATGGGATTTGTGTCTTTATAGAAAAAAGTAGAGAGAAAAGAACAGGGTCTTTAAGTTAAAGCTCAGAGAAGAGGTCACTTTATCACACAACCAAATGCTTACAAGAATGAAAGAGGGCACTCACCATGAAGTGAACCAGCCAGAAACTTTACTTCTGGCATTTTAGCTTTTACAGCACAAGAAATAAATATCTATTGCTTAAGCCACCCTGTCTGTTATTTTTTTTCACTAACAACACAAGTTGGCCAAGATGCCTACTTATATTTCAATATATATAGTATAATATACTATAAAGTATTATTTCAGATATGTAGTCTAAAGTTACTTTTTTATGTATTTAGTACTGGGTCTACAGGGTCTTACTACATAGATCAGACTCCTAGTGATTCTCCTGTTTTCAGCTTCTCAAGCTCTGGGATTATAAGCATGAGCTACCACACCCAGTCTCAATTGCTGTCTCTACACCCCTGGGGGTGGGGCCTGTATGGCATGCTGGGGATTGAACCCCATTCCCTGCATCTGCCTAAGCAGGCACTTTAGTCTGCTGAGCTATCTGGCCTGCCCTTAAAGTTATTTTTAAGGGATGGATACTATTAATGCCTGCATCTGGATCCTACCTTGGACAAGACCTATCCTGTTTACAAACTATACTGGAAAGGAGAGAGAGGAAGGGGATGGGGTACTTGTTCTATTCAATACTGGCCTCCAAGCAGTCCTTGGTGACATGACATAGCTGCTGTTTGATAGAATGGTGAGACTGACCACGGAATTGTTATTTACAATACCACAGGTCCTTACCTATCAGAACCATGCTTTGGAATGATCAGTGCCTCTTGGCAACAAAGACCACTGCTCAAATGCTCCAGGCGATGTGTGATTCCTCTTCTGCAGACTTGTCCTAACTTTGTCTGCCTGGTCTGTCTTTTTCATATCACCTTCTTCCCTCTTAGAACATTCACTCTGACTTCCTGTTTACCCCTTATAACCTCACCTGGGCCTGAGATTTGTGGCTTATTTTACCTTCAAGCTCATCCTACCTTGTCAACTCTAAACCCTAAATATTTTTCAATTCTATCCTATTCTCACTCTTCCTACTACATCATGATCCAAACTGACATCTCTCTTTTGGACGCAGTGTCCTAAGTTGTCTTTCCCTTCTTTAATCCAATCTCCACATGCTAGATATAGCTATTTTCAAAACTGTGGCTGATCATTCAACTATGTTCTCTAAAACTTTTAAAGGGCCTCTTATTGTTTAGGATAATGGCCAAAATCTTCAACATGTCTATAAGGTCCTGCAGGGTCCAGTCCCTGACAAACTCTCTACTTTCTTCTTCTTATCCTATACCTCTCTTCACTCCCTCTGCTGGAGCCACAGGGTTGGGGGAGGCTGGTCCTTCCAGTTATAAAACACGTTTTTGCACATTTTGTTCCTTCCACTTAAAGTACTTTTTGAAAAACATATTCATCTTTCAGACAGATCTCTGCTCAAGCCTCACTTTCTTAATGTTTCCTGATTTGATGGTCTCATTCCATGTCTCTGTGGTGCTTTTCATAGTTATTTATTTATTTGTATTGTTATCTGTTTCTTATAAATACCATAAGAGCAGAAATTGTGTCTTCTTGGCTTATAATTTTCCCCCAGTATCTAGCATGGAATCTAGTTAAGTACAAATTAGAATGCCATAAATTATTGTCTATTCAATCTAAATTTATTTCTAGTAAAATATCATAACTTGCCATTGACTAGACATATATTCACCAGTGGCTTTAATATTCCCATATGCACATATACCAGCCATGCACAAAGCACTGAAGTGGAAGGAAGAAAGCAGGATCCTGGTTCTACTGAGATGGTTACTGGCATATGATGAATAGGCAGACTTCCAAACTAGAAGCAAGAAACTGATTGAACATATTTCATTCCTGTAGGAGTCATAGAGAAGAACAGGAGCCTGGTGAATGGTCTAAGTGAAACTAGGTCTCCAGGGTACTTGGCACTTTGGCTTAATTAACTAAAGACCTATGGTTATCCTTAGTTCCAGCCTCTCTTCCCTGCTTCCCTGCCAGAAAGAGTTCACCATCTCCTTCCTCATCAAATCCATCATTTTGTTCAGAACCCTACAAAACTTCTCAGACATCAGCTGTACCATCACCTCATAAAATTCTGGGTTCTTGGATCCTAAAGGTCTATACATTGCAGTAGTAAACCAAAGGCACATAAAAGAGGCACTGTAGCTTTTTGTACTCAAAACATGAGAACTTTAAGATAATGATCTCTGCCTCCTGTCACTTATGTCCCTTCATAGTCCTTTCCCACATCACATCATAGCTGGTTAGTGTAGCCAGTATAATGCAGCAAAGTGACAGATTGTGATTTCCATTTAAGTCATAAACGGAAGACATTGTTTAACTTGGTCTGTTGCCCCCCTTGTCCCAGAGAAGCCACCTGCCATGCTGTGAGAAATTCAAGCAGCCATATGGAATGAGGTCCATGTCAAAAAGAATTTGAGTCCCTGACCAATGACCAGCACCAATATCCAGCCACGTGAGTGAGTCACACAGCAAAGTTGCAGCCCCAGCTGATACATAAGTACAATCTTGTGAGCGACTCCACATCAAATAACACCCAAATAGGCCATTCCTGAATCCTAAGCCACAGACACCATGGAAGATAATCAATAACTATTATAAGACAACAAGCTTTGGAGTGACAGGTTATACAATCTTAAATATAGGCCACAAGGAGAAAACCAGGAGCCCAGTATTTAGGCTATATCATTTACATCTTCTTGCGTAATACTTTTTATACATTACCTCTGTCTCTTTGTATGGACCATCCTGATGAAATTCATAACCCTTCATCTGCACTTTCTCTATAATATCTGAATACTTTTATGCTGGTCTATCTATGTGCAATGTAGCAAAGTTATTAATAGCACCAACTTATACCTTTGTTCAGATTCCAACGTTGCTATTAAGCACTTGGTGTAACTTTGGACAACTGTCTTAACTTTCTCATACCTTCATTTTCTTATTGCTAGAATAGAAATCATAATTGTACCTTCCTGGTAAGCATGTTTCCAGTGCTCAGTGGAAGACCCAGAACTAGGAAATTCTCTTAAAATAGTTGTCGATATTTTCATTATTACCATTGTCTTGATTGCGTTGTGTTGTATTTTCATAATTTATTCTATATCCAGACCATTTTTTAAAGCAATGGTTTGATGCTACATACTTGTGTCTCATCAGCTATCAAGACCACAGCAGGAGACCAGCATAGGTGTGTCCAGAACTGCTTCTGACAGGGTGTGGATAACTTGAAGGCAAGATACTTGAGTCATAGTGAACTAGAACAGAGATATTGTTTGTTGTCCAAGAAAGAGGCCAAAGAAAACACAGAGCAGTGCCAGAAATCAGGGCAGAAGGGAGGGCAGGAGGTTGCCCTGATGCCCAGAGTTGGGGCGATGTTGGCAAATGTGCTCAGATTATTGCACAAGGGCTGCCTTTTCATTCAGGAAAGTCTAGGTTTCCTGCTCAGCTCTCAGTCTTTGGAGGGATCTTCTCAATGTAAAACATATTTACTAGTAGCCAGGGCTGATAGTACATGCCTATAATTCCAGCATTCTGGGAGGCAGAGACAGAAGAATCATAATTTCAAGCCTAGCTTGGTCTACTTAGTGATTTAATGAGACTGTATCAAAAGTATTTTTAAATGTTTAAAAAGGGTTGGGGATGTAGCTCAGCGTAAAGGCCCTAGGTGCAATCCTCAGTACCACATTGAAGAAAAAAATCCTTCATCTGTAGGAGAACGGGGCCTTAGACAAGTGTTCTTAACTCATTAAGCCTTTATTTCCACACCTACAGACCAAGGATAATAGTCATTGCACTAGAAACTCAGGATTGCTGAGGGTTAAACGTGATCAAACTAGTAAAGCCCTTAGAGCTATAAAGAGCCCAATAAATGTTGGCCGTTCTTAGCCTGCAGAAAAAGTTTCAGTGAATACATTCTTTCACTTTCTGATATCTCAATGCCAAAAGAATTTCGATGATTCTCAAGCTTTTCTGCCTCATTTGCAGAAAGAATGAACACGCACTAGTGGATGCACACCCACCCTTTCTCCTTCCTGCAAGAGGTTAACTATTGTGACCGTTACAATTAGCCCCTTTTCATCTGATAATAGCCCCATCTAAGGAATTCACAACCGTTAATTAGAGGCACCAGGCAATCTTGTGAGGGAGGAAAATTATCGCTCAGCCTCTACTCACATCTGAACCAAGTTGCTCTGGGGTAACCTCAGTCACAAAGCCCTAGCCTGAACAGGGACAGAGAAGGTAGAGCCTGCCAGCTCCTGGCTCTGCACAGTGCCTCTTCACTCTTCCAGGGCTCCAGGGAGCTGACTGGAGGCTCGGCAGTTGTAAGTTCATTATTAAATCATTTCTCACTGAAAGAAGAAAAGGACTCGAAGCTCCACACACAGTGGTTTTTAAAATGCTAGTCTCTCTTCAATAGAAATTGAATTCACTGATGTAGCCCAGGGAAAAGCAAGCCCCTTCCTCCCCTCCAAATGATTCTTTCAGGGTAATATAGCAGTTAAACCTTCAGGTACATAATAGCACGCTGGTCTATTAGCTAAGGCGATTTTATTCTCCGGCTTGCAGCTTCTTGCCTGACAGTTGTCACCTAGACAACCATGTCTCCATGAACTCGAGAGGAGACTGGGGTGTCCTCTGAGGAGACAGCCAGCCTGATACATCAAAACTTCTGGTGCGAGGGAACCATTCTTGGCTTTGCGATGTGGAACACACTAAATAATGCATTCAACTGTTGTCTATTCATCTTTCCCATCACCACCACCACCGCAGGCCTCTCCTTGCCTGTAACCTTGAAACGCTCCCTCAGCTTCAGGCCTTCCCATTCTCCTGTTATCAGCAAATCTGGTTTGGTGCGTGCATGCGTGTGTGTGTGTGTGTGTGTGTGTGCGCACACACACACACACACGCATAACAACTCTCCAACCTTGCAGCTTCCTAGCTATGCTTTTTCATTCTGAAACAAAAGAACTGCAAAGGCAGAAAGTTCTCTGAACCAATGTGTAAGGAGACTCTAATCAGACAAGCCCCAGCAGACTCTGGAGACTTAATGAGAAGCTGCCATCTTGGTTTGCCTCTGCTGAGGAGGGGCTTAGCCCCACGGCAGAAAGGGAGAGCCTCTTGTTCTGACAGAAAATAACAAGCACCATTAAGCCGGAGGAATAGAGGAGCAAGGAGAACAAAGTGGCTATTACAGGACAAAGGACCACACTGCTCTCACACTATTAAGCCATGTAGCCCATGGACTGAGGGCTTCTATTAGCAACTGTGGTCCTTCCAGGGATTGGAGGACCATAGCAGCAGCTATAGGATGCCAAGTGAGGTCTGCGCACCTTGGGTATCACATGTGAGGGGTGGTTGCCATGGGACTGGGACTGGGACTAATCATTATTGATCAATATTCGTGGAATATTGAATGGTTTCTTGAGCTCTCTGCTAGCGACTCTGGGAATGTATCACCCAACAAATGAGATGAAATCCTCACCCTCACAAAACTTACACTGCAGTGAGATAATCATTGCTATATATTACTTTAAAGTTATCATATTGCCAGTTAAGTATTTCCAGGAAGCCCTTCCAAGAAGAAGAGTGTAGGGGGGAGCAGATTACTTGTTTTCATATACCAGTCCATCCCAAACATTGTACATACTGAACAAAGCAAATTGTCCTGGCAGTGCTTAATCTGAGCTTTCACGGCTACCAGAGGGCCACAAGACAGACTTTCTTAGACAACTATAGTGGCCATGCCACCTGGCAGACATCCTTCTTTATGAGCAGTTACCCAGTGGTATGCAGAAGCCAGCTCACATTGGCTCTCAAGGGCTGGTTGTACATGTCTCTTCTCGATGCCATGATGGGGGACACCATGTTGGTAGTCTAAAATAAGCCACGGTGGTAATATGTATAACACGGAAATGATCTACATAATAGGGTCTGTGTTTAAAAACTAATAACTCAGAAACATGCACTTATAAAAGGAAACAAAGGTTTCCTTTCTATGGTTTCCATTACCCATGGTCAACTAAAGACTCAAAATATTGCACGGAAATTTCCAGAAATAAATAGCTCTCAAGTCTAAAGTTGCTCACCTTTTTGAGTGGCAGAAAGACATAAATCATTTCTTCAGCTGTTGTATTGACTCTTTACATACTAGGTCCCTTGTCATTTAGTAGGAGCTTCCCTTATCAGACAGATACGTAGTGTGGCAGTAGTTGTGTTCACATAACCCTTATTTGCCGTGAGAATAGGCACAAAGCACTCAGTGACGCTAACAATTCAGATATATAAGAGGAGCCATAAAGTATTTCTTTAAAGTGAAATGATAAAAGTACAATAAGATACTTTGAAAGATCTCACATTTACATAACCTTTATTAAAGTATGTTTTCCCCACTTGTTCTATTTTATTATTAGTTATTGTTGTTGATCTCTTATGGTGCGTAACTCATAAATTAAACTTTGTCATAGATGTGCACAGTAAGAGAAATATAGTGTTCACATAGGGTTCAGTTCAATTTATGATTTCAGATCTCCACTGAGTCTTACAGTGTAGCCCAGAAAGATAATGAGAGATTACTGTATTAAAGCATCCCTCCTTTGAGTCCAGAAATTCTGCTTGTTTGGTAGGATATTTGGGTTAGAATGACACCATCCTCTCCAATCCAACTCACAACCTGAGTCTGGCCAGGCCTCCTGCTCCATCTTTCTGGCCACATCTCTTGGTATAATAATTGGCACAGGAGTCACATTAAAGGCAAATAAAGCTTTCCCTAACATGCTTTTCATTTTTATGTTCTTTTAATTTTCGAATGGAAAAATTGCATGTGTTCATCATATACAACATGTTGTGAAGCATGTAAACTTTGCAGAATGGCAAAAACTGAGCCAATTAACAAATGCTTTCCTTCACATACTCTTTGTAGTAAGAAACATTAAAATCTTCTTCATATGTTTTCAAGAATACACCATATTATTATTAACTAGAGTTCTAGGTTGTAGGATTTTTTAACTTACTCCTCTTAAGGGAAATTTTGCATCCTTTGACCAATATTTCTTTAAGCCTTCTGTCCCTCCAACCCCTAGTAACCACCATATTCCTCTGTAATTCTGAGTCCAATTGTTTAGATTCCACATATGACATTATGTAGTGCTTGCCTTTCTGTGCTTGGTGTGCTTTACTTATTATAATGTCTACAAGTTCCTTCCAAATTGAAAATGGCAGAATTTCTTCCTCTTTAAAGGCTGAATAAAATTCTAATATAGTTTTTTTTTTCTTGACAAGGTCTTGCTGTGTGGTCCAGGCTGGACTTGAGCTCACAGTGGCCCTCCTACCTCAGCCTCCCAAGTGCTGGGATTACAGGTGTGTGCCACCATGCCTGCCTGAATAAAATGCTGTGTATTTTTATGTATGACTTCATCTACTGATGGGCACTTAGGTTGATCCCATTTCTCAGCTATTGTGAATAGTACAAAAATGAACATTGGAATACCGATGTATCAACATACCAATTTCACTTGCTTTGTTCTACAAGGTTTTAACCACAATTATTACTGAAAATACTCTTTTCTCTGAAACAAAGAGGAATATGGATCATATCCTCTAGTAAGACTACAATTGTCATCTTTTCCACTCTTGTCATAGCCAGCCAGATAATAAAGCCAAACAGAAGAGAACAGGGAGAGAAGAATGGAAGATGGAGCCCTGAGAGCATTGCTAGTGCACCTATTTTATGCTCAAAAATTGATGTCACCTGACTACTAGTAACCTAACATACATTGTAGCAACTGTAAGCCAAGGACCAACAGAAGCTAGCTGTATGCCAGAGACCATCTGTCCCTGGAGTTTTCAATATTATAACTTAAATTTTATTTTTATTTAGCTAGATTGAGTTAGAATTTTCTCATTGGCAACATAAAGAATTCTAATTACAATATGGGGTCTTTTCTCATATCCTCCTCCTTCTTAAACTGGTTTGGCTCTTCAGTAGAGAGCAGCTGATGAAGTCAGTGCCCCACCCATGTCCTCTACTCTCCGCATGTAGCCTGATGCTTTCTTGCTGTGAACAAATGAGATACTCTCAGGTCAAAGTGGGAGTGGCCAGGCTACAAATGAGTTAACAAACCATAGGGCAGCTCTAAGGCAATGATCAGTAAGAGGTGGTGGATAAACAGCTTCCTCTTCCCTCAAGTAGACCTTAAAGGCATGTTCTATGACATCTACCTGAATTTCTAAGTGGGACTGAGTTTGAATTTCATCCCACAATGATAACCTATTTTACTACTCTAGACTGACTCTTCTTTTATCCCTGATTCTCCATTATATAACGATGCTGTGATTTAACTGAGACATATCACCAGCTAAGCCTAATGTTACCTTTGGAATTACCTCCCAAATAAACCACCTATGATCAAATCCTTACCCAAGTGTCTACTTCCTGGGGAATCCAAAGTAGAGAAATAGTCACCCAAAACAAATGATTCCTACAACCTAAAGCATTTTCTTCTTCTCCTTCGAATGTGCCCCTATTCTGGTTTCGCAGGCAAAGTTGAATTGTATTCCTTGCTCCATGTTTCTCAATGCCTGGCTACAAGATTAATTTACAAATGAGAAAAGAAAATTCTTACTCAAAACTGAAAATAGTAGTCCCATTCCTGCTTTTTTTGACTATTATCACAGATTATAATTTGGGTTTGGCCTACCTCTGGTTTGAGTTGTGATATATAAAATCTTGACACATTCAGAGGATTACTTTGTGGCAAAGGTCTCACTGGTTTTTCTTCTGAGAAAGTTGGCCTGGTCAGCTAGAGATATTATCACATTAAAACAGCTCCCCTCCTTTCACCTGATTGTTCTCACTTATCACAGGCAAAGAAGTCAGCTTACCTAAGAGGGATATAATTTACAGGGGTCAGGAGAGGCCAACTCTCTAGGTGTGTGAAACTTTGGAACACATGCTCGCAAAGTCCTCGCAGGCAGAGTGAGAGCCACACCCATTTGCCTCAGGAACTGAGCAGAGAAGATACCTGTTCCAGGCATTAGTCTGCCAAGCTTTAGCAACTCCCAACACTCAAATAGCTGTATTTTTCCAAAACTTTGGTCTGGGAGTAATTTCCTAACACATTACAGCTCCTTTGGACTGGGTAAGCCTCTCACTTCATGGTAAGTAGGTAGACAGGGACTAATTAAATAAATTTAAGTGAAAGACTTTGTGATATCAGATGAAAAGAGTCCAGATCTAAATTGCCCTGGCTAATGCTTGCAGCAATAAGGGATCTTTCAAGAGTGAGTGGTATGGCAGAAGGTAAAATCTGAACTTGAAATGGCGGTACCTGTGTGTGAGTTCCAACTCCATCAATGCTAAACAAGCTGGCAGCATGTATAGTAGAAGTACAGACACTTGAGTTTTAATCCCAGCTCCACTACTTAATAACTATGTGACTTCAGGCAAGTTAAATAACCTCTCTGAGCTCATCTCTATCAGTGAAGTAGGAATAATAATGGTGCTTACTTGTAAGACAGATGCAAATGTAAAATGAATTCATATCTTTTAAACATGTAGCAGAATGGCTGACAAAGTAAGCTCCAAAGTGTCTGGTTTCATTATGAAAGTCACCATCTCTTTAGGTCTCAGTCTTGTTAGCTGTAAATGGAGGAGACCTCCTTGGGTTATAGTTTGGGATGTTTTTTTTTTTTTTTGCAGAACCAGGGATTGAACTCAGGCCCTTGCACTTGCCAGGGAAGCACTTATTCCACTGAGCCATCTCCCCGGCCCCTTATAGTTTGGGATATTGTGAGGACAAAATGACACAGCACCATTGGATAAGAAAATCTGGTACAGTGTAATATAATGTTTAGCTTATGATTAAATCTGCACAAGCTTTTGTGATCTACCCCCAAAGACCCCTAACTGGGCATTTAAAGCTTTGGTTATCTTGACTTCCAGGAAAGGGAACAAGAGCTCAGGGAACCCACCCTCCCTTCTACAAGGATCGGACATATGGCGAGCAGCTGGGATTTATGCAAAGCATTCTTCAAATTAGTCCAAAGGCTCCACTGTTGGGTTATCACCCCCAGTGCAGCTATCAAACCAGAGATTGCAACTGCCAGCAGGTTGTAGCATCCCAGGCCTGCACTTGCCCAGCCCTGCTCAGCTGCTGAGCCAAGGCCACTTTTGGTTTCTGGCTCTGAAGCCACCTGCGTGTCCTCTGTTTAACTCAATCTGCTGTCAAGAAGGAGGAAGTAATTAAATAGGGGACATGTCATTCCCACCATGGGCCCTGGAAAAGTCAATAAAATTTAGTCACCAGAATGGGGGCTGATTTTTAACCAGTCTACCATAAACTGTGATGTGTACAAAAGATATGGCTTTGGGCCACATAGTGACCAAACCCAGGAACTTAGATAGCTCAGTACAGTTTCCCTAAAATAGATTTAGTGGGGCAGAAGGAAGGAGAATACAGTACTGTTTTATTCTAGTGAAATATGTTGTGGGGGATGAAGGAAAAGCACTCTGGTTCCACCATCATTTTCTCCCTTAAGATTAGTGGGAGGGTCTCAGTGGTAGTGGGGAACAGACAAATGAGAAAGAGGAAAGAATAAAATGCTATCACCACACACTTTGGTTACTCCAACTCCATAGGAAAAAGTGGGCTGTTGGACAATAGCTGAGTTAACATTTTTATCCCTTGGCTGCTATGCCAAACCTCTCTGCCCACCTGTTTCAGTGCTCCAGAATCTGCACAGATGTTCTCAGCAGTCACACAGTCTCATCCTCAGAAGGACTACAGAAAGGGAAAAAGGGGGAGAAACAGTCTGTAGGAGCCAATTTAGTTGTTGGTGACCTGTCCCACCTTGCCTGCCTACTAGGCCTTGTCTTGCCCTGGGTTCCCTTTTGCTCTGTGAATCATGTGAATTTTCCCTGACATCAGTCTCACTGCTTTCTTCATGAGAAACTCAGCTACAATCCATAAGAACAGTGTCCATTTGGTTTGAAACTGCCTCATTGCTATTTGTTTCTCAATGAAATTATGGGGGGAAAAAAGAACAGTGTCCAGTTAGGACAGCAGTGTTTGGAGGTAGTGTGAAGTAGGAAAGAGAATAGTTTCCCCATGAACATCACACCAGATCCAGAGTCCAAGAAATGTGCAGAATTGCTCCTTTCCCACAGTAACTGCCTTCACAGAAAGAGCTAAGAACACTTTGTTTCATTAATTTTTTTTCAAAAAGTCAAGGATGATTTAAACAACTATTTTGATATAATATTGAATGCAAAATGCAGAGCACAATGCCAAGCACAGTTGCCTTGAAGTTACTGGAAACATTTGTTGAATACTTACTTTCAACTCTTGGAGTTTTCCTGGTCAGTATGTTCTATCATATCTATTTTACTGATGAAAAGACTGAGCCCACAAAAATTAAGTAACATGCCCAAGGTCACGTAGCTGGAGAGTGGTAAAGACGACATTCACTCAAGGTTTATTTCCAGTCGGCCCTCCATGCTACAATAGTTTATATTTTTTACAATGTGTAGAAAAAGCATAATCCCAACTGCTTCATATACATTATCTTATTGAATACTCAGCACCTCTTTGGGAGAAAAGTTCTTGTCCTCCATTAAGAGATAATGAGAGTAAAATTTCAATGGGTTAAGGGATTCTCACAGTATTACAGATGCAGTAAGTAAAGAACAAGAGTCAAAATTACCTGTGGTTTTCCTACCACAGCATCACAATAAGTTTTTACTTCAGACAAATCTCATCTGCTCTGATCAGTCTTCAAGATAGGTCCACAAGAAGTGCCCAGCCCACAGGAAGTGCCCACCTCCTGTACTTCAGGAGACAAGTGTGCTGGCTCCTTCACTGGCCATGTCCACCCTTGCTAGTATTTACTGTAAGGCAGCCTCATAAGGCTGTACAAGATTTTTGGTGAAGGGCCTTCCTCTATTTAAGAGCACACCATTCACATTCTAGGTATAATAGATTTATCATTTTATTAAGATAATGTTCCGGGACATTACAGTAATATACCTTAAAGAAAGGGTGGATTCCCCTTTATAATCCATACAGTATAAAGATGAGGAGTTTGATACTATTTTAAATTTTTCTTACCCATGGTGACAAGATACCACTGACACATCAGCAGTTAATTTTTTTTGTATGTGTGTTTTCTTTTTAGTTTTCTATAACTTTCTTTTTGATGTTGTTTTGCTGTTTTTTCTTTTAGTCCTTCACACTCTTGAGACATGAAGTGGGATATGTTTTCTGTAGGAATTTATTTATTCATTAATTTATATTTGACAATATACTTATGAGTGCCTATAATGAAACTGACATTGTGAATGATAGACTTAAGATAGTGAACAACAACAAAAACACACTATTTCCTTCCTAGATACTGCAATTTAGTGAGCATGTATGGAAAACATTATAGCTTGGTCCACTTCAGTTGTTTTAACATTTTTCCTGGATTGCTTCCACTCCACAGATGGTAAAAATGAATAAAAACTAAACAGCAACAACAACAAAAAAACCCTTAATATTCAAAACTACTTTGACAATGAGAGTGACTGTGTTAAACAGTTCTGGCCAAGGAGACATTAGCAATAGTTAATTGATGTTTACTTTACCTCTTTCATCTTCCTTCTGATAGAAGTACAGATGCTATGCTTAGAGTAGCTGCAGACATCTTATAAACATGAAAATTAAATATATTTGCCATCAGTAAGGGAGAAAGAAGAGAGAAAGATGAGAAAAAAAAACAGCCTATATAGCAACATTGAGCTGCTAGACCTATGTTGAACTGGAGATAAATAAATATCTTGTGCTTAAACTATCATCAATTTTCTATTACTTGTTGCGAAACAATCCTAACTGGCAGGAGACTTACATTAAATAATAATAATAATAATAATAACAACAAATGCATGAATATGCATACTAATAAGTGCCTGTCATGAGAAGTGCAGGGCACAATGGAGACATGAAACGTGCCCTGGTCTGGGAGGTGAAGAAGGCTTAGCTGAGGAAATGACATTGAACCTCAATAACCCAGGATTAAAGCAAGATGGCTCTTGGCAGAATGAAACAATTGTACAAAGGTCTTGAGGTGGGAGGAAGCATGTACACTGAGGTGGAAAAAGGACAATGCCCACAAGTGGAGAGGGAAATCAACCCCTGCGGTGCAAGCTATGACCTTAACCTCCTTGCTCAGTTCATTAACCAACAGGATTAGCTATCCATAGCAAGCTAACCACTCAGGCCTCACCAAAGGTAAGGAGTACAAGTGGAAGTTTCCTCAGGACTGGCTGAAGTGGAAAAGAAATCAGAGTCACTCTTAGTCACATCAATCAAAGACAAGGAAAAATCCCTAAAGACAGCCAATTTCAAATTACCATTGGAGAATACCCAAAACTATGAATGGCTGGCACAAACTAGGCCCTTGGTACATGTTTGTTGAGTGGCTAAAAAATAACACCAGTGCTATTTCAAATTGTAAAATGATATGCAAGTCATCACCCCCAGATTCCTCTGTATTATAGCATAAGCACATTCCAGTATAGTCTACATAAAAATACACAATAGAAATTCTATTACATTCTTGCTAAGTCTAAGGCCCAGGGTCCTGTTTTTCTATTAGTGAAGCTCAGCTTTGTTCTTTGCTCTGAGAAGGGATACAATTTCTCTTAGTTCATTTGCCTTACGGCCAGTCCTTACCTTCTCACAACACTTTCAGTGCCCATCTGCAAATTTGCAATAAGGCACTTAGCTCCCAGAAGTGTGAAACATGTCAGTTTTCAGTTTAGCAGAGGTTTAAGGCAACCTTGTGATTTCAAGACAAGTGTCATGGTTGAGTCCACTTTGGATTTCAGGGAAGGACAGAGTGCCAGCAGAGCGCCAGGATTTGCACATCCAAATCCTCCCAAAGTCTCCCAACAATGCTGGGAATTGGCTTTCAGTGTTTCTTCTCCTAGATAAGCATGGAGAATTTAAGCAACTTCTTCAAGGCCACCTAGTGAATCTGCCACAGATGAAGCTCAGAATAAGGTCAGTTTGCATTTGGAAACTCCTTTTCTTCTGCCAGCTATTCCTAACTTTTGAGATCACTTCCCCTAAAAACATTGCTGTTCCAAACCCTGCTAGGGTGTACATTCACCTGTCAGAATCAGATCTTCAGCCATACCTCCTGAATAACTGGCAGTGTCTCTCTCCTTCCCTTCCTCTCCCTTCCCTTTCCTCCACTCTTCACTTCTTTCCTTTTATTTCTCATCCCACCCTTCATTCTTCTCCCTTTCTCCCACTACCTCCATGGCACTCCTCTCCTCTGTCTCTGTCTCCCTTCCTTCTTCTCCCTATTCTTATCCTGTCCCTCCCCTCCTTTTATATTTCTACCCCTCCTACACACACTCAGGCTCTGCAGACTCTTAATTTGCTTAGAAAACAATGAGTTTCCTTGACTTCCACCTTTACTTTATCTTTTCTTCTCTCCTCTAGAAGTTGTCCATAAAATTTCCCTTGAGCTCTTCCCAATGAACCCACTCCTCCTGCTCCCAGATTATGTCACACCCATTGATGAATGTACTTGGCTCTAATGCAGGAAAAAGATGCCTAGGTCAGACTTGTCCTGCCCAGACACCGGACAGTGTTTACTCCTGAGCCGGTTGTACCTGACTACATATCATGCCTCCAGGTAGCCACATAACATGGGGACAAAGCAACACTCTACCCTCCAAAGAAGCATGGAATAGACATGGGGTCTGGATCTGTAGCTTCCAGCAAAGTATGAACTACCTTTGGGGAAGGCAGGACTCTCTTGTGTCCATGGAGCAAATGGCATTCACTCCCCACTCTCCCTTCGCTTCTCCTCAGCCCTCTCCCTTCGCTTCTCCTCAGCCCTCTGCATCTCACAGAACCTCATCAACAGCTTCTGCTCAGCTATACAGTACTTTCTACCAATCCTAACCTCCATCCAACTCCTGTGTATCCCTTTGCTCACCTGCTTATCTTCCATGTTGCATTCTAGCCATCGACTCCTCCAGAACACTGCCCCAAATTTGCAGCCACAAGGTTGGGATTTGATGTCCATGCTCTGTGCTCCCAGAGCTCTCAGGCTTTTCCTCATCACACTGGACTTGTCATTTACTGTTCATTGGTCAGTGTTTTGCACTGATTCCATGGCTCCATGAGGAGAGCACTATGCCATGCTGAGTTAGTGGGCTTTGGAAATGGTCACACTGCAAAGCACAAAATACATGCATTAAATATGTGTCGTGGTTCCATTGTGCTATATTCTTTTTCTCTCTATTTTTCTACAGAACTATAAGTTTCATGAGGACAGGGTCTAAATACTTCTCATCTTTGCATATTCATAACCAAAGACAGAGTTTGGCACACAGGATAAAGAAAAGTAAAGATGCCAACGTGTTTAACCTGGAGGTGATCAGACAGGAAGAAAGGGGAACAACTGTGTCACGTGAACTAAAATAGACATTCCTGAAGTATAGTCAACAGACCAGCTGCATCCAAACCACTGGGAACTCGTTAGCTATACTAATTCTTGTGCCCCACCCCAGACCTACCAAGTCAAAAAACCTGGGGTGAGCAGGCTGCCCAGGCGATTCTATGTTCACTTACATCTGAGAAGCCTTTGATTAAGGGAAGGTTATTTTGAGATAAGACAACAGTTTTCCATTAATATACAAAAGATTTTCTGGTTCTACCACAATAATGGCTAAGTGTCTTAGTTGGTTTGGATTATTATAACAAAAACAATAGCATGAGTATCTTAAAATCAACAAAAATTTGTTTCTCTCAGTTCAGGGCACTAAGAAGTTTTAAATGAAGATGTAGATATATTTGATGTCTGGTGGTGGCCCACCTTCCCATTCATGGATTACACTTTCTTGCTGTGTTCACATATGGTGTGAAAGGTTAACAGAGCTCTCTGGGGTCTCTTTCATAAGAACACTAACCTTCTTTGTATAGGCCACACACTCATAACATAATCCCTTCCTGCATGTTATCTATGTGACCAAACACCTGAAAAAATCAACTTAGAGAGAGTTCTTTTATTAATTTTATTGAGCAACAGATAGCAATGAAACAGTTTCAAAACCAATAGTAGGACAGTTTCAATAATTAGTACATTTCATATTGTTGTCTCTGTAGTGGTTATTCATAGTACACGATGCAGATATGATATCCTATCCAAACATTATTAGTACAAATCTTTCTTCTTACTGAATTAAGAGAAAGTAGGTGTATATCTATTCTATATTGTATATCCAGATAGAAAATGATCCTTCCTTTGTATCCCCTTTTCTTGTTTAGTTTTCTTAGAGATGGGTATTCCACTGCCATTTAAATATTGTAGGTGTGTGAATTCAGAAAAATAATGAATATAGTCCAGTAGTCCATAATAATAGTGGGTTATCCATAGGACTGGCAATGTCAGAAGTTGTTGACTTGAGCCTTTTAACGTTCAGCATATTAATTTGGCTTTACTTTTTATACCTCGTTTTTATACTTTTCTGCTGGATGGTTAAGACCAAGATAAAGCAAGACCTATATAATAAGAAATATAACTTTTTATCTGATAAGGTCAGTCAAATCTCCTCAGGATTTACCCTGAAACCCTGTACCACAGTTTGTAGATCTTTTGTCAGTGTCAGCCATGTGGATGAGTCATGGCCATTGCTTGGCCAATTTGCTCTCTGTGAAAGCCTGAGAGAATGTGTTCTAGAGAGAGATTTATTTGGGCTCATGGATTCAAAGATTGTAGTCCATGATCCACTGGTTCCATCACTGTGGGCCTGAGGTGAGGCAGAACATCATGGTAGAAGGGTATAGCCAAGAAACTGCTCACCTCATGGCAGGCAGGAA
>NW_004524819.1:3318486-3320935 GCF_000260255.1 Octodon degus | reverse complement strand
AGAGAGAGAGAGAGAGAGAGAGAGAGAGAGAGAGAGAGAGGAACTTAATGGGAAGCAGAGAGGAAGAGGCACAGATATATACCTCAAGATCTTCTGCCTTGATTCACTCCCCTCAACCAAGCACAACCTTCTAAGTTTCCATTACCTCTCAATAGTGCCATCAAATGATGTTCTTGTCAATAAATTAATCTGATAATGAAGTTAGAATCTTCATGGTCCATTCACTTTCTAAAAGCTCTACTTCTTAGCACAAAAGATGTCTAGAAGACATTTTAGATCTAAACCATAACACTTCCCAATAACCCCATCAGCAAATACCATCAGTTCAAAGATGAAAATTGCAACATGAATTTAAGGGGAGAATGCTTAGACCATATCACAGTGGCTACCCCACTAAGTTCCTTGCAGCTGTAAAGGTTCTATAAACTGCAAGATAATCTCTTATCAGACCCCTAATGGGGGTTTGTGTCCTGATTGTTACATTGTCAATCTAGTCAAGAGATAGAGATGCAATAATGAAAGTCCTTCATGAATTCTTCACTGATTTCTGGTGTATGTAGTCAGGATAGAGATTAGTTCTATCTTTCTCTGTGTCTGGGGTTTAGGAATGGAGAGAAATGACAGAAGGACACTAACATAGGCAGGAAGAGGACACCAGTAAATGGGAGATGCCTATAACTGCAGAACAAATGGGACCTTGCAGTTGCAATGATATTAAATATGCTCATGGCAGGAGGACATACGGGACAGATCACATGGTGAGAAAGGAAGCCAAAGGATTTCAAGGATTAGGCTTGCTCCTTTCAGAGCAACTTGCTCTCACAAGAAATAACCAAGATCCATGGGAGCTACATTAATCAATTCTGAAAGCAGGCCTCTCAGTGACCTATCCACCTTCCAGTAGACTCTACCTTCTACTACAGAGGTGCCACCACCTCCCAGTATCACCACACTAGGGACAAAGCTTCAAAAACATGAATTTTTGAGGGCATACTCAAGCCATAGCAGCCTCAAAATCATGAATACTTAATGGATGCTCCCCCAAAATCCATCTCAGTTCTTGGATAGGCTTCTTCTCTGAGTAGAACTCTATCCACTGAGATCAGACCCAGGCACCTTCCTCTGATGATTGCATACTTTGCCAGTGGCTTGGAAGAACATTTGGATCCCTCTTCCACTGACTGAAGAAGAGTCAGAATAAGTGGAGGATATTGATAATTATTTGAAGGGCCATATCTGGGAGCCAATTGAAGCACTCCTGCCCCATTTTACTTGCAGAACTAAATTTATGATCCTCCATCAATGCAAGGGGACTAAAAAAGAGTCCCTGGAAAAAAATGAAAAAGTGGTGGGCAGCACAACAGTTCTGACACAGAAAAGTTTTGTCTTTCCATTCATAAAGTTGTGAATCTTGTAGTTTCTAGACATGATCTGTAAACATTTTAAATTATTCACATCTGATGTAAAACACTTTTGGTCTACACACCAACAGATGTATAATTATACAGAAATCATATGTAAGACCCAGTCCTACCCCAGGCCCTGTGAGTGTGTGGGAAAGCTTCTGGATACCCTGCTCCAGCGGAACCTGCTACTGGTACCATGGCCAAATGCAGCGTGGGTGAGACCCTCTTCCACCCACTTGGGATGCAACCCACCACTCCGCAGCACCTCCCTCACCCCGCCCGCCCAGTAGGAATTTCTGACGAATTCCCGGAACCGCCAGACCCAGACCTAGCCTAGGCACTGGGAGTGTGTGGGAGAGATGCCTCTCCCTGCTACTCCAACTTGTACCCGCCAGGCTCAGCTCAGGCCTGGCATACAGACCTGGGTGAAACCCTGCAGATGAAATCCCTGCAGACAGTGTAGGGGACAGAACCACCCTGCTAGTCAAGGAGCAGAAAATCTTGCCAAAGGGGCACAATAGGTATACCCCCAAGGGTAGCAGAAGGAAGGAGCTGAGCACAGCAGCCAGACCCAAGCCAGGCACAGCTGGATAAATTCAAATGTTGTAGATCTGCACCTGAACTTCAGTATGTGCTAAAGTTATAACTACAACGAAGATCTACAACAAAGGTCAGAACAGTGCTACACAAAATGACGAGAAGGAACAAAATCCATCCTCAGAACCCAGGCCCACCTGTAACAAGTGCAGAGGAAAATACTGTAGAACAAATTAGGAATCACACAGCTGAAATCAATGAATTAATGGCTTCTGAGACAAAGAAACAGCTACAGAAAGGTATAGAGGAAATCAGATTGGAAAAAAAGAAATCTCTCAATTAATAACATCTGCAATAAAGAATCAAATGCAGAAACATATGGAGGAAACCCAATGCCCACCCAGAACAAGTGCAGAGGACACTAGCTTGGCTCAAATGCATGAATTAATAGCGTCGATAGTAAATAAGCAACAGCAGAAAGATAGAGAGGAACTCAGAGCGCAATT
>NW_004524819.1:3308797-3310604 GCF_000260255.1 Octodon degus | reverse complement strand
CACTAAGAAGAATGTATGCAGTGTGTTAATTATTGAAACTGTCCTACCGATTTGATTTGAAACTGTCTCATTGCTATTTGTTTATCAATAAAATTATGTGAAAAAAAGTATGATCAACTCGAAGCCTTTATATTGAAGTGGATGCCACTTCAACATATACTCATAAGTGAAATAAACCAGACACACATGTGTAAATATCGTATAGTTTCCCTGTTATAAGAATTCATCGAAGAAATACAAATAGGAAGTTATAATACAAGTAAAAGGAAAGCACGATCTCAAGGAATAACTAATCAAGAGTGGGAAAGAAGAGCTAGGAAACATGAATAAGTCAAGACATACAGTTATATGTAGAAGATGAGCAAGGCAATGATCCTGAGAATCTTCAGAATAATTTTTAATCTAGCAGTTAATTGGAAAGATTCTCACCCTGACTGCCTATATATACTAATACCTGTGAACTAAGCTACTGCACTCCAGATGGTAATTTTTAATAGTAGTTTCATGTTTGGAGTGCCTGTCATTCTGGTATTCTGCATATGGGCTGCTTGTCATGACATGCCAGTTGCTGCTCTCATGTCTTTTGGTTAGATGGTTGTTCAAAAAGTAGGGTGTGGTGAGTGAAAGCAAGAGACAGGAAAAGGAATATTTTGGGACTGTCCTGCTTCAAGGTTGTATATGGTGAGTTTTTTGGACTTATATGTAAACATAAGAAGTATATAATATTTATGCATACTTTTAAAATATATTCTAATTTTTAAATGTTTTTTCATCTTATTCTCTAGGGACTTAAAGTTCAACATATCAATACTTGATGAAAAATACCCGTTCCATATTATGCCTAAGATGTTTGATATGAAGACAGTGAGCTTAAGCTTAACAGCCTAAGTTGTATGGTAATAACAATAAGCTTGTCTTCTGGATGGATAACAACCTATGTTTGCAGACCAAAATTAGAGAAACAGGAGGGCTTCAAGGAAAGCCAAAATTTTTACCCTAGACTTCTAAGTTCAATTAAGACACAGTACATATGAGAACTTGTACTGTAACGTCATATAACTCAGTAGTGTCTCAAATTTCCTGATCAAGGAGATTATATGGCCAAAGAGGAAAGTGATCGATGATGTAGAGTGTACCTAAGGAGAGTAACATGGAGAGAAATCATTCTCTCAGGCTTTCACAGAGAGCACATTGACCAAGCAATGGCCGTGACTCATCCACATGGCTGACACTGACAAAGGTTCTACAGTCTGAGGTACAGAATCTCAGGATAAATCCTGAAGGGATTTCCCTGACCTTATCAGACCCAAAAGCTACAACTCTTGTTGCATAGGTCCTGCTTTACCTTCGTCTTAACCATCCAGCAGAAAAGTATAAAAACAAAATATCAGAAGTAAAGTGATGTTGTTATGTTGAGCTGTAGGGGGCTCAGGTCAACAGTTTCTGACATTGCCAGTCAAGCGGAAGACCCAATACTATTATGTGCTACTGGTCTCTTTTAGAATATTTTGCTGTGTTTACACACATATAATATTCAAATAACGGAACTTAACAAAAAAAAGGGTAGATGGATGAATGTCTATTTTGTATCTGTGTATTCAAAGTGGTTAGGATAGATATATAGTTACATTCTCTTAATGAATATAGTTATTTGTTCTAATGGTGTTTGTAAGTATGATATCATGTCTGTATCTTGTACAGCAATTATCCACTAAGAAGAATGTATGCAATGTGTTAATTATTGAAACTGTCCTACCAATTTGAGTTGAAACTGTCTGATTGCTATTTGTTTATCAATAAAATTATG